>NW_027039804.1:0-102452 GCF_034236695.1 Oncorhynchus nerka | reverse complement strand
ACACACATTCCTGCTTCATAGATAACAACCATAAGGACAATCCAACTGGGGGTGGGGGACATATACGTTCAAACACTCAACCCCCAGTTCAACCAGGCCCCTAGACATCAATCACCATGACTACTTCAAAGGATGCCATATAGATATAAAATAACACACACCCTCTTAACACGTGACCACAGGAACAGGATGGCAGGGCCTTCGGCCCATATTTGGACATGCACACGTCATCATGACGCAGGGTCATAAATCAATTACTTTGACGCGTGCCGTCTACTTTAATCTCACATGATATTTTGCCACGGACACGTTTGATTTCTCGATCGGAAGTGGTATTATTTCAAATGCAGAATAGGTATTTATTTAGTATTTACAGATGCTCAAAATAAGCCATTTGAAATACATTCTGACTGTGCTCGTCCTTCAGCTTCATGTGCCTGGTCTGAGGCTCACTACCGAGTTTGGAACTCAATAGTGAGTGTTACAACCGAGGACAGACGTGCTTCAGCCCTCAGCAGCCCCGTTCTGTGAGCTTGTGTGGCCTACCACTTTGCGCCTGAGCCGTTGTTTCTCCTAGATGTTTCAACTTCACAATAACTGCATTTACAGTTGACTGGGGAATCTCTAGCAGGGCAGAAATGTGATGAACTGACTTTGTGGAAAGGTGGCATCCTATGACTGTGCCACGTTGAAAGTCACTGAGATTTTCATTAAGGCCATCCTACTGCTAATGTTTGTCTATGGAGATTGCATGGCGGTGTGCTCGATTTTATACACCTGTCAGCAACAGGTGTGGCTGAAATAGCCAAATCCACAAATTTGAAGGGGTGTCCACATACTTAGTTTATATGTGTATATATATATATATATATATATATATATTAAAAAATTAAGTAACCTTTATTTAACTAGGCAAGTCAGTTAAGAAGAAATGATTTATTACAATGACGGTCTACCAGGGAACAGTGGGTTAACTGCCTTGTTCAGGGGAACAGTGGGATAACTGCCTTGTTCAGGGGAACAGTGGGTTAACTGCTTTTTTCAGGGGCAGAACAACAGATGTTTACCTTGTCAGCTCCTGTTACTGTCCCAACGCTCTAACCACTAGGTTACATGCCGCACCAAAAGTGTAATATGCACATACATTTATACTAACTAGACACAGACGCACATATCACGTCTACGTTGGTTTGCTAAACTCATGCGCAGAAACACATTATCGGGTGTAATGGTCGCCTCACGCCGAACTGCGCATGTGCAGGCCGTCAAATCAAAGACACTCCTTCGATATCAAGTCATTTTTGACTAAAATAATAACGTGCCAGTTTGTTACTTTCACGAAGTTGGAGTAATAACATGTTCAAATACTTAATACATTGGCTCAAATCTAGGTTTTGGCTTTAGATTTCGAGAAAATGTACAACTAAGGAATAATTTTTCACTTCTGACTTCTCAAACCCCAAATCCCGGCATCGGTCGACTTCCTTACAGTCTTCTTCCCAGCGGTCCCGGTCGACTCGGGATGTTGGGTCTGGGTTTAGGAATTCTGGTTATGTAATTTCCTCATGAAGTTGAAAGTAAGTTTGCAGGCGAATGCATTTACAAAATGGATGTTGAAACTGTGGCGCATATTTCTCGGCAACATTAGAAGTCGGGAAAAAGTATTGATTTGAAGGAAAGACGAGCAGATTCTGGTAAATCTAGAGGTAACATACAAACTATTATAAAGTTAGGTCGTCATCAGACATCTAATAGTCAAGATTAGGTTTGATCTATGATCACTGATCATCATGTGTGTAGTGCGAGGGAGAACTTTCACATTGAGAAGACACGAAGAAAATATTCTGATCAATTCTAAATAAATTATATTTAATTACCAGGTGAATGGTAACGTCACTGTTACAAAAAATATACATTTCTAATAAGATTTTAGGACGGTTAGCTGAAGCTGAATAGTAAAAAAAAGTAAGTAAGGCTTTCCCTGTAAACTTTACACCTGTTGTATTTGGCGCATGTGACAAATACAATTTGATTTGATTAGATTTTTAAATTACAGTACACATGATATTTTGCCACGGACACGTTTGATTTCTCGATCGGAAGTGGTATTATTTCAAATTCAGAATAGGTATTTATTTAGTATTTACAGATGCTCAAAAGGAGCAATTTGAAATACATTCTGACTGTGCTCGTCCTTCAGCTTCATGTGCCTGGTCTGAGGCTCACTACCGAGTTTGGAACTCAATAGTGAGTGTTACAACCGAGGACAGACGTGCTTCAGCCCTCAGCAGCCCCGTTCTGTGAGCTTGTGTGGCCTACCACTTTGCGCCTGAGCCGTTGTTTCTCCTAGATGTTTCAACTTCACAATAACAGCATTTACAGTTGACTGGGGAATCTCTAGCAGGGCAGAAATGTGATGAACTGACTTTGTGGAAAGGTGGCATCCTATGACTGTGCCACGTTGAAAGTCACTGAGATTTTCATTAAGGCCATTCTACTGCTAATGTTTGTCTATGGAGATTGCATGGCTGTGTGCTCGATTTTATACACCTGTCAGCAACAGGTGTGGCTGAAATAGCCAAATCCACAAATTTGAAGGGGTGTCCAAATACTTAGTTTATATGTGTGTATATATATATATTAAAAAAATAAGTAACCTTTATTTAACTAGGCAAGTCAGTTAAGAAGAAATTATTTATTACAATGACGGTCTACCAGGGAACAGTGGGTTAACTGCCTTGTTCAGGGCAGAACAACAGATGTTTACCTTGTCAGCTCCTGTTACTGTCCCAACGCTCTAACCACTAGGTTACCTGCCGCACCAAAAGTGTAATATATGCACATACATTTATACTAACTAGACACAGACGCACATATCACGTCTACGTTGGTTTGCTAAACTCATGCGCAGAAACACATTATCGGGTATAACGGTCGCCTCACGCCGAACTGCGCATGTGCAGGCCGTCAAATCAAAGACACTCCTTCGATATCAAGTCATTTTTGACTAAAATAATAACGTGCCAGTTTGTTACTTTCACGAAGTTGGAGTAATAACATGTTCAAATACTTAATTCATTGGCTCGAATCTAGGTTTTGGCTTTAGATTTCGAGAAAATGTACAACTAAGGAATCATTTTTCACTTCTGACTTCTCAAACCCCAAATCACGGCATCGGTCGACTTCCTACAGTCTTCTTCCCAGCGGTCCCGGTAGACTCCGGATGTTGCGTCTGGGTTTAGGAATTCTGGGTATGTCATTTCCTCATGAAGTTGAAAGTAAATTTGCAGGCGAATGCACTTACAAAATGGACGTTGAAACTGTGGCGCACATTTCTCGGCAACATTAGAAGTCGGGAAAAAAGTATTGATTTGAAGGAAAGACGAGCAGATTCTGGTAAGTCTAGAGGCAAGATACAACTATTATGAAGTTAGGTCGTCATCAGACATTAAATAGTCAAGATTAGGTTTGATCTATGATCACTGATCATCATGTGTAGTGGGAGGGAGAACCTTCATTTTGAGAATACACGAAGAAAATATTCTGATCAATTCTAAATAAATTCTATTTAATTACCAGGTGAATGGTAACGTCACTGTTACAAAAAATATACATTTCTAATAAGATTTTAGGACGGTTAGCTGAAGCTGAATAGTAAAAAAAATTGTAGGATGGATTTTATCCATCTTCTAAATCAGGGCTCTCTGATCCTGTTCCTGGAGAGATACCATCCTGTAGGTTTTCATTACTATTCAAAACTAGTCACCTGATTAAAATAATGAGTTGGTTTATAAGATAAATCATGCTATTTACAACTGGGATTGGAGTGAAATCCGACCGGAGGGTAGCGCTCCAGAAACAGGGTTGGAGAGACCTGTAATGATAGACTATTCAATAGGCTACATATGTCGATACAAACATTGATTGAATAAATTATGACGTCATTTACATAGTTTGCTGTGCTCCCTCACCTACAAAAAATACATCATTGCTTATCATGACGACCGACCTGATGGCCTCCGTTGAAAATGTTGTAAAAAATATCAGGCCTAGACTACATTCTCTGTCCTGCTACTGGTAGGACTATAACATAATGTGAACTGATCTGAACAGGTTTAGGCTGGTCATCTATGATATGTAGGCTATAGCTGAGGTATAGACCTCGATCTGCATATCACTAACAAACTGCTATTATACATTATAACCTAGTCTACTTTACATAATATAACATCTGCATATCACTAACAACCCACTACTATACATTATAACCTAGTCTACTTTACATAATATAACATATCACTAACAACCCACTACTATACATTATAACCTAGTCTACTTTACATAATATAACATCTACACATCACTAACAACCCATTACTATACATTATAACCTAGTCTACTTTACATAATATAACATATCACTAACTTTCTGAATGGATCAATGATTTCCCCCTCAGATCAATCATGTCCGTTTTAGCCCTTCTGTCTATATTCTCAGATACGTTTAGAAAAGAACAGATTGAAAGACAATAAAAAGCCACTTTTAATGAATAAAAATAAGTGTGAGACATGGCCTTGTGTTGCTGTACTGTCTATAACTACCTTAACAAACAGTGACTTATTATTATTATTATTGTTGCATTACTGTCTATAACTACCTTAACAAACAGTGACTTATTATTATTATTATTATTATTATTATTATTGTTGCTGTACTGTCTATAACTACCTTAACAAACAGTGACTTATTATTATTATTATTATTATTATTATTGTACTGTCTATAACTACCTTAACAAACAGTGACTTATTATTATTATTATTGACAGTTACTATGGAGATGAAATGTCACAACTACATATTCATGTGATGCATTACATCTTATGACTGTTTCTATGTCTGTTTGTAAATGTTTTATAAGAGATAGTTAATAAATGAGAACAATTGACATTCAAAAATTACCGTTAACCACAACCAACATGTTGGATCTCTGTTTAGGGGCCAGTGCTCTAAAATGAGTCTCTCTGGGGAGAGAGAGGAGGGGGGCCCTGTCTCTAAAATGAGACACTCTGAGGAGAGAGAGGAGGGGGGCCCTGCCTCTAAAATGAGACACTCTGAGGAGAGAGAGGAGGGGGGCCCTGCCTCTAAAACGAGTCTCCCTGAGGAGAGAGAGGAGGGGGGCCCTGCCTCTAAAATGAGTCTCTCTGGGGAACATGACATCAAACCTAAGAGGTGAGATTACAATTGTGTTTAAAAACTATTGAGTGTTTATTTCCTAAATGCTATTTACACAGTTTTTCACCTTTTAAAAAAAAATCAGAAATAGTTGTTCTTGGCTACCTTCAATTACTGTCCTCGGATTTGTTATTAGTATATTTTAGATGTGTATGAAAATTAGTTTCTTAGCAAATCGCTATATATCCATTGTTTAGCTGAAATGGAATGTTTGTATCCTGTATATTTGACTGTGATATGTGGTTGTCTCACCTTGATATCTTAAGCTTAAGATGAATGCACTTACTGTAAATCGTTCTGGATAAGAGCATCTGCTAAATCAGGGGTTCTCAATCCGGGGTCTGTGGAGGTACTGCAGGGGTTCTCAATCCGGGGTCTGGGGAGGTACTGCAGGGGTTCTCAATCCGGGGTCTGTGGAGGTACTGCAGGGGTTCTCAACCCGGGGTCTGTGGAGGTACTGCAGGGGTTCTCAATCCGGGGTCTGTGGAGGTACTGCAGGGGTTCTCAATCCGGGGTCTGTGGAGGTACTGCAGGGGTTCTCAATCCAGGGTCTGTGGAGGTACTGCAGGGGTTCTCAATCTGGGGTCTGTGGAGGTACTGCAGGGGTTCTCAATCTGGGGTCTGTGGAGGTACTGCAGGGGTTCTCAATCCGGAGTCTGGGGAGGTACTGCAGGGGTTCTCAATCCGGGGTCTGTGGAGGTACTGCAGGGGTTCTCAATCCGGGGTCTGGGGAGGTACTGCAGGGGTTCTCAATCCGGGGTCTGTGGAGGAACTGCAGGGGTTCTCAATCCGGGGTCTGGGGAGGTACTGCAGGGGTTCTCAATCCGGGGTCTGTGGAGGTACTGCAGGGGTTCCGCGGCACCCTGACTGTACTCGTTGCAATGTAAGACATTTGATAGGATTTTTACATGACAAAACTACTTTGCCTACTCTTAATTATTGCCTAATATAATGGAATGCATATTTTTTTAACCAATTGTGATGGTTGTTACCGTTATATCAACACTCTCTTCACACCCGTTGAACAACTCTAAATATCTTTGGCATAGTAGGCATCAAGTCCCTTGCCAATAATGTTGCCTACAATGTTCATTTTCATTGAACACATATTGGGGCGGCAGGGTAGCCTAGTGGTTAGAGCGTTGGACTAGTAACCGCAAAGTTGCAAGTTCAAACCCCCGAGCTGACAAGGTACAAATCTGTCGTTCTGCCCCTGAACAGGCAGTTAACCCACTGTTCCTAGGCCGTCATTGAAAATAAGAATTTGTTCTTAACTGACTTGCCTGGTTAAATAAAGGTAAAATAAATATTACACCCCAGATACCTTCAATTGCCCAATTTATATCCATCCCCAATTTAGGAGTATTTTTTAACAATATGATGTTGCGCTCCAAAGAGAGAACTTGAAATAACATGATGTAGATAATTAAATCATCAAAAGAAAAACGTGTTTAGAAAACAAGGTTCCTTATAAAAAGGCTTCTATCACTTCCTTAAAATATGAAATCAATAAAAGTTATATATATTTTTGGGTTCAGTGAAGAAGAACCTCTAGAGTTCTGATCAACAAAAGGTTCATGTTTTGAGGATGTGAACCCAGCAGCCCTCCAGTGGTCAGATCAATTCCACCTGTTTTTTCCAGCGCCCGGCCCGGGATTCGAACCAGCCACCCTTCGGTCACAGCTCCAACTCCAACCTGAGTTAATCTTCAGAAATAAGCATGAGTTAATCTGTCAAAATGAAGACAAAATGCTATGCATACATGGTATCACTTGTTATGCATAATTATCATACATAACTCATCGCCAAAAGCACAAGACATACTGTTGCATGTAGGTCTATATTATTAATGGGTTGATCACATAGAAATATAAAAACATTATTTTTAACTACTGCAATGCAATTACATGTGGCGCAGGAACCACTGACTCACTGCATTATTCTATAGTATTATCAAGACACCTGCTGTTAACTCTTAACTACTTAGGACACCTGCTGTTAACTCTTAACTACTTAGGACAGCTCACGAGGTGTCCTAAATATCTACTGACTAGGTGGGTAGGTAATTTAGGCAATGGGTAGGTAACTAGGTCATTTATACCCATAAGTGTAAAATGTCTTTATTCTCAGCACTTATACGACCAATTTTCTACTCAGACACTTTGGCCATATGGACCCAGATCTCAACATATTGTCATAAAAAAACTGAATGTTTGATCTCAAAATGTTATAATTTTGTAAAAATGTTTGTTAAACATAATAATAAAAAATGAATATTACTAATGTAACCCACTGTAAAGACTGGGTTTAGTTGATTGTGTTGCACTGATCATGTCCGCGTTCTGGAACTGTCCGCGTCCACGTTCGGTGTGGATATTGTCCGGTTACGCGCAGAGTGGACTGAGGTGATGTTGGGGAATAACGACAGAGTTTGTTTTAGTGTTGAGACACCGAAGTTTATTGTTCAATTTGCTTTTTTCTTTACGGTGAGGGACATTATGAGTGTAGCCAGATCCTTTTCACTCTCTATCCTCGTTTCATTTTGTGGTTCACCGGATTCATCATCGAGACGAGGGACAGACGAACGACCTGCTAACTAACCAAGCTAGTCGGTACAGCTCGGTAAGCTAGCTAGTTACTCTACCAACATCATCCTAGTTATCCTAGCCAGTCGGTACAGCTCGGTAAGCTAACTAGTTACTCTACCAGCAGCATCCTAGTTATCCTAGCCAGTCGGTACAGCTCGGTAAGCTAGCTAGCTACTCTACCAGCAGCATCCTAGTTATCCTAGCTAGTCGGTACAGCTCTGTAAACTAGCTAGCTACTCTACCAGCAGCATCCTAGTTATCCTAGCTAGTCGGTACAGCTCGGTAATCTAGTTTGCTACTCTACCAGCAGCATCCTAGTTATCCTAGCTAGTCGGTACAGCTCGGTAAGCTAGCTAGCTACTCTACCAGCAGCATCCTAGTTATCCTAGCTAGTCGGTACAGCTCGGTAAGCTAGCTAGCTACTCTACCAGCAGCATCCTAGTTATCCTAGCTAGTCGGTACAGCTCGGTAAGCTAGCTAGCTACTCTACCAGCAGCATCCTAGTTATCCTAGCTAGTCGGTACAGCTCGGTAAGCTAGCTAGCTACTCTACCAGCAGCATCCTAGTTATCCTAGCCAGTCGGTACAGCTCGGTAAACTAGCTAGCTACTCTACCAGCAGCATCCTAGTTATCCTAGCTAGTCGGTACAGCTTGGTAAGCTAGCTAGCTACTCTACCAGCAGCATCCTAGTTATCCTAGCTAGTCGGTGCAGCTCGGTAAGCTAGTTTGCTACTCTACCAGCAGCATCCTAGTTATCCTAGCTAGTCGGTACAGCTCGGTAATCTAGCTAGCTACTCTACCAGCAGCATCCTAGTTATCCTAGCTAGTCGGTACAGCTCGGTAAGCTAGCTAGCTACTCTACCAGCAGCATCCTAGTTATCCTAGCCAGTCGGTACAGCTCGGTAAGCTAGCTAGCTACTCTACCAGCAGCATCCTAGTTACCATAGCTACCACTACATCGTCACCGGCTCCCCGGTTGTTTCTTTAGTGTTTAAACCCTCTGTGTCCAAGGACCGAACTTTTGAATATTATTTTCAGGACGCCTCAATAGCAGGTATTGAACACCGGGTAAATAATCACTAGTCAGAACTTCAACCTCAGTATACATTCATTATAAAAAAATATATTTAATATCTGATATTGTGAGTAAACAACCTCGAGAGTGCGTCTTCCAGCCCTCCAATAAATTACATCATTCAACCCTCCCGGTTAGTAAATTTACCTCAACATCCCCCGGAGAAGGCAGAGTAACGACACCAGCCTTTTAGCGGGGCTGACAGACTGACTACAACGTTCGCGTCGCCAAATGAATTTCGTTATTAAAAATGACACACTGCTCGCGCGCGCCAACGACCGTCTAGAAGTCAGTTCTATTTGTGAAACTCTTCTTATGTTTCCCCATCTGAGCTCAGAGTAGATGAGAGATGTAATGTTTGTCTCTGTTGTGTTGAAGTCCAATCAAGCAGGAGAGACCAGCCTCCCCTGTTCCCAGCTGTGTGTCCATGAAGAGTGACCAGTCTATGGAACCTCCTCTAACCTTTAGAGAGGGAGACTTTTCTACTGAACAAAGGTAAGAAGAACTCATGGTTCCTGGTCAGTGAGTTAAACAACACTGTCTCTAGTCATTTCTCCTCTCCCATTTTCCCATTTATTGTTGTTGTTTTCATAATCCATATGCTCATCCTTTTGTCCATTTTCATAGTCCTAAACAATATTAAACAAACACAACATTCCCTCTCTATGTGTATGTGCGTGTGTGTGTGTGTGTACTCCCTGGATGAGGAGATGTAATCTCATGTTTTGTCCACAGAAACCAACAGGAGAGATCGGAGTCAGAGATTCTCAGTGGTCAGTCTTCCCAGAGTCATCAAACAGACCTGGACTCCATATTCAGTGTATGTGGTCCTGTTATGTACATTTGTTTTTGTTTACCTCAAGTAAAGTTGATCTGTCAATCATTCTTTAATGTGTTAATGAGAAAGCATTTATTATCTTGCTTAACTTATTTACTTTATTTATTTCAGATGCTTGAAGATAAAATTATGACATTTGTGAAGAACGAGCTGAAGATGTTCAAGAGGATTCTTAGTCCAGAACTCCCAGAAGGCTTTGAGAGTCAGAAGCAGGATAAGGAAGTGGTGGATGCTGAAGATGAGAAGCAGGAGAGCAGTGCCAGAGAGGGGGCTCTGAAGATCACACTGCACATCCTGAGGAAAATGAACCAGAAGGAGCTTGCTGACACACTGGAGAAATGTAAGATCTGTCTGCCTCATGTTGAATGATGTTTTATAACATTTAAAAGCTGTAGCTAAAGTACAGCTAAAGTAGCTGTGTAACTCAATGATATTGTAGCAGCCTTAACACAACACCTAGTGACCTCATCAAGTAGCAGCAGGGATGTGTTGTGGTGATTCATTTAGAGAGAGAGAGAACATTAATAATACCATCAATAATACCAATAATAATATAATCAGTCACACCAGTCTGTAATGCATTATGAAAACATTTACACATTTATACAGTCAGTTAAGATAATAAATTATTATAATGTAAAACTTTATAACAGTCCTACAATACTGTAGACATTAAAACAGACGTAATATTAATATCCTCTGTGTTATTTATAGATCCAGATGATCCTGCTGTGATTTGCCAACGTGAACTCAAATCTAATCTAAAGAAGAAGTTTCAATGTGTATTTGAGGGGATCGCTGAACAAGGAAACCCAACACTTCTCAATAAGATCTACACAGAGCTCTACATCACAGAGGGTGGAACAGGAGAGGTCAATAATGAACATGAGCTGAGACAGATTGAGACAACAACCAGGAAACAAGCAAGACCAGAGACTGCAATCAAATGTAACGACATCTTCAAACCCTTAACTGGACAAGACAAACCTATCAGAACTGTGCTGACAAAGGGAGTCACTGGCATTGGAAAAACAGTCTCTGTGCAGAAGTTCATTCTGGACTGGGCTGAAGGAAAAGCAAATCAGGATGTCCAATTTGTATTTTCATTCCCTTTTCGGGAGCTGAATTTGATGAAAGGGGACAAACACACTTTCATTGAACTTCTTAATCACTTCTCAATGGAAACCAAACAATCAAGAATCTCAAACTACGACAAGTACAAAGTTCTGTTCATCTTTGATGGTCTGGATGAGTGCCGACTGCCCCTAGACTTCCAGAAGAACAAGATCTGTTGGGACGTCACAGAGTCAACCTCAGTGGATGTTCTGCTGACAAATCTCATCAAGGGAAATCTGCTTCCCTCTGCTCTCCTCTGGATAACTACCCGACCTGCAGCAGCCAATAAGATCCCTTCAGGGTGTGTTGACCAGGTGACAGAGGTACGAGGGTTCAATGACCCACAGAAGGAGGAGTACTTCAGGAAGAGATTCAGGGATGAGGACCTGGCCAGCAGAATCATCTCACACATAAAGACATCAAGGAGCCTCCACATCATGTGCCACATTCCAGTCTTCTGTTGGATTTCTGCAACAGTCCTTGAGCACATGCTGGAACATAAGAGAGAAGAGATGCCCAAGACTCTGACTGAGATGTACACACACCTTGTGGTGTTTCATATCAAACAGAAGAATGAAAAGTATCTTGGGAACGAAGAGACAGGTCCACACTGGAATAAAGAGAGCATTCTGTCACTGGGGAAACTGGCTTTTCAACAGCTTGTGAAGGGCAATCTGATTTTCTATGAAGAAGACCTGAAAGAGTCTGGCATTGATGTTAATGAAGCCTCAGTGTACTCAGGATTGTGCACACAGCTCTTTAAAGAGGAATGTGGGCTGTACCAGGACAAGGTGTACTGCTTTGTTCATCTGAGCATTCAGGAGTTTCTGGCTGCTGTATATGTGTTCCTCTCATTCATCAACAACAATGAGAATCTAATGGATGAACTGCAAACAAAAGACAAGTCTGTAGTTACTTTCTACAAGAGTGCTGTGGATAAAGCCTTACAAAGTGAGACGGGAAACCTGGACCTTTTCCTCCGCTTCCTTCTGGGCCTCTCACTGGAGTCCAATCAGAAGCACTTACGAGGTCTACTGACAAAGACAAGAAGCTGCTCACAGAGCAATGAAGACACAGTCGAGTACATCAAGGAGAAGATCAGGGAGAATCCCTCTCCAGAGAGGAGCATCAATCTGTTCCACTGTCTGAATGAACTGAATGACCATTCTCTAGTGGAGGAGATCCAAAGATACCTGAGTTCAGGAAGTCTCTCTGAAGCCAAACTGTCACCTGCACAGTGGTCAGCTCTGGTCTTTGTGTTGCTGACTTCAGAAAAGGAGCTGGATGTGTTTGACCTGAAGAAATACTCCAGAACAGAGGAAGGTCTTCTGAGGCTGCTGCCAGTGGTCAAAGCCTCCAGAGCTGTTCTGTGAGTAAATAAAATGACATAAGAACTAATCATCAGGAAGAAATATTCAGTTTAGAGAAAAATATGTATTATAATATGTATATAAAATTATATTGAAAAACATATTGAATAAATTCATTGATTTTCACATTAGTATAACAATATGACCATACAATTCTAGGAGATGGAAGATGAATCTATATGTTGTTTTGGATAATTAACCAAATGCATCTGCCATTGTCCTTCTACACTACTGGTGTTAAATTAACAGTGTGTTTGTGAAGTCATGATGATCTCTTTGTCAGGCTGTCAGGCTGTGGAGTCACAGAGGAAGGCTGTGCTTCTCTGGTCTCAGCTCTGGAGTCAAACCCCTCACACCTGAGAGAGCTGGATCTGAGTAACAATGACCTGAAGGATTCAGGAGTGAAGCTGCTCTCTGCTGGACTGGGGAATCCCCACTGTAAACTGGAGACTCTGAGGTCAGTATTCCTGTAGTTGGTCAACAAGTGATAACTGTTCACCAGATCCACATGTGTTTACCAGACACACATAGTCCATACCATATGTGTTTGGACAGTGAAGCTTACAGTTTTAAATGTGGTGCTGTACTCCAGCATTTTGGATTTGAGATAGAATGTTTCATATCAGATGACAGTACAGAATGTCACCTTTTATTTGAGGGTAATGGTGAGAGGTTAGCATGTTTTGTTGTAGTCTCTTATTGGTAATGGTGAGAGGTTAGCATGTTTTGTTGTAGCCTCTGTTATTGGTAATGGTGAGAGGTTAGCATGTTTTGCTGTAGTCTCTGTTATTGGTAATGCTGAGAGGTTAGTATGTTTTGTTGTAGCCTCTGTTATTGGTAATGGTGAGAGGTTAGCATGTTTTGTTGTAGCCTCTGTTATTGGTAATGGTGAGAGGTTAGCATGTTTTGTTGTAGCCTCTGTTATTGATAATGGTGAGAGGTTAGCATGTTTTGTTGTAGCCTCTGTTATTGGTAATGGTGAGAGGTTAGCATGTTTTTTTGTAGCCTCTGTTATTGGTAATGGTGAGAGGTTAGCATGTTTTGTTGTAGCCTCTGTTATTGGTAATGGTGAGAGGTTAGTATGTTTTGTTGTAGCCTCTGTTATTGGTAATGGTGAGAGGTTAGCATGTTTTGTTGTAGCCTCTGTTATTGGTAATGGTGAGAGGTTAGCATGTTTTGTTGTAGCCTCTGTTATTGGTAATGGTGAGAGGTTAGCATGTTTTGTTGGAGCCTCTGTTATTGGTAATGGTGAGAGGTTAGCATGTTTTGTTGTAGCCTCTGTTATTGGTAATGGTGAGAGGTTAGTATGTTTTGTTGTGTTTTGTTGTAGCCTCTGTTATTGGTAATGGTGAGAGGTTAGCATGTTTTGTTGTAGCCTCTGTTATTGATAATGGTGAGAGGTTAGCATGTTTTGTTGTAGCCTCTGTTATTGGTAATGGTGAGAGGTTAGCATGTTTTTTTGTAGCCTCTGTTATTGGTAATGGTGAGAGGTTAGCATGTTTTGTTGTAGCCTCTGTTATTGGTAATGGTGAGAGGTTAGCATGTTTTGTTGTAGCCTCTGTTATTGGTAATGGTGAGAGGTTAGCATGTTTTGTTGTAGCCTCTGTTATTGGTAATGGTGAGAGGTTAGCATGTTTTGTTGTAGCCTCTGTTATTGGTAATGGTGAGAGGTTAGCATGTTTTGTTGGAGCCTCTGTTATTGGTAATGGTGAGAGGTTAGCATGTTTTGTTGTAGCCTCTGTTATTGGTAATGGTGAGAGGTTAGTATGTTTTGTTGTAGCCTCTTTTATTGGTAATGGTGAGAGGTTAACATGTTTTGTTGGAGCCTCTGTTATTGGTAATGGTGAGAGGTTAGCATGTTTTGTTGTAGCCTCTGTTATTGGTAATGGTGAGAGGTTAGCATGTTTTGTTGTAGCCTCTGTTATTGGTAATGGTGAGAGGTTAGCATGTTTTGTTGTAGCCTCTGTTATTGGTAATGGTGAGAGGTTAGCATGTTTTGTTGTAGCCTCTGTTATTGGTAATGGTGAGAGGTTAGCATGTTTTGTTGTAGTGTCTGTTATTGGTAATGGTGAGAGGTTAGAATGTTTTGCTGTAGCCTCTGTTATTGGTAATGGTGAGAGGTTAGCATGTTTTGTTGTAGTGTCTGTTATTGGTAATGGTGAGAGGTTAGAATGTTTTGTTGTAGCCTCTGTTATTGGTAATGGTGAGAGGTTAGCATGTTTTGTTGTAGTCTCTGTTATTGGTAATGGTGAGAGGTTAGAATGTTTTGTTGTAGCCTCTGTTATTGGTAATGGTGAGAGGTTAGCATGTTTTGTTGTAGTGTCTGTTATTGGTAATGGTGAGAGGTTAGAATGTTTTGTTGTAGCCTCTGTTATTGGTAATGGTGAGAGGTTAGCATGTTTTGTTGTAGCCTCTGTTATTGGTAATGGTGAGAGGTTAGCATGTTTTGTTGTAGCCTCTGTTATTGGTAATGGTGAGAGGTTAGCATGTTTTGTTGGAGCCTCTGTTATTGGTAATGGTGAGAGGTTAGCATGTTTTGTTGTAGCCTCTGTTATTGGTAATGGTGAGAGGTTAGCATGTTTTGTTGTAGCCTCTGTTATTGGTAATGGTGAGAGGTTAGCATGTTTTGTTGTAGTCTCTGTTATTGGTAATGGTGAGAGGTTAGCATGTTTTGTTGTAGCCTCTGTTATTGGTAATGGTGAGAGGTTAGCATGTTTTGTTGTAGCCTCTGTTATTGGTAATGGTGAGAGGTTAGCATGTTTTGTTGTAGTCTCTGTTATTGGTAATGGTGAGAGGTTAGCATGTTTTGTTGTAGTCTCTGTTATTGGTAATGGTGAGAGGTTAGCATGTTTTGTTGTAGCCTCTGTTATTGGTAATGGTGAGAGGTTAACATGTTTTGTTGTAGTCTCTGTTGTTGGTAATGGTGAGAGGTTAGTATGTTTTGTTGTAGTCTCTGTTATTGGTAATGGTGAGAGGTTAGTATGTTTTGTTGTAGCCTCTGTTATTGGTAATGGTGAGAGGTTAGCATGTTTTGTTGTAGCCTCTGTTATTGGTAATGGTGAGAGGTTAGAATGTTTTGTTGTAGCCTCTGTTATTGGTAATGGTGAGAGGTTAGTATGTTTTGTTGTAGTCTCTGTTATTGGTAATGGTGAGAGGTTAGTATGTTTTGTTGTAGCCTCTGTTATTGGTAATGGTGAGAGGTTAGCATGTTTTGTTGTAGCCTCTGTAACTCTCTCACTCAATATTATATTATCTTTCTGAATCAAAAGACATTCAGGATTCATGTATTATTGTTTAGAAACATGTTATCTACTCACTTAGATAAAAAGTTACTTAGACTATGGTACCTCTGATACCTCACTGTCTAAATAGATATGGTGTGGACTGAATACTCAATACAATCTAAATCTGATACCTCACTGTCTAAATAGATATGGTGTGGACTGTATACTCAATACAATCTAAATCTGATACCTCACTGTCTAAATAGATATGGTGTGGACTGTATACTCAATACAATCTAAATCTGATACCTCACTGTCTAAATAGATATGGTGTGGACTGAATACTCAATACAATCTATATCTGATTCCTCACTGTCTGTCTTCTGACTGATACTGCTTTTAAACTGGTCTGGTCAGTCTACTATAATATTTGTACTAAACATTTTTCTATCTGCAGGCAATACTTTGATAATTTGTTATTTCTAATAATGATACATTCATTTATGAATAGATATGGCAGGTTTCAGGACACTGATGTACCTGCACATTTAGAAACAAATGTACTGCCTCTCCATTTTCAAAAAAATTTATACTGCCACAATTTTCACCACCAAAGAATATCAGTGTGATTTTAATATGATTTGACTCTTTGCAGGCTGTCACGCTGTCTAGTCACAGAGGAAGGCTGTGCTTCTCTGGTCTCAGCTCTGAGGTCAAACCCCTCACACCTGAGAGAGCTGGACCTGAGCTACAATCACCCAGGAGACTCAGGAGTCAGACTGCTCTCTGCTGGACTGGAGGATCCACACTGCAGACTGGAGAAACTCAAGTATGTAGAGGGTTTATGTCAATGTTCATATCTGACATGTTTGACTTATCAGGCTAGTTAAGACAAACATTCTGACCACCACTTGGATAAAGTTATATGATGACTGTGTGTGTGTGTGTGTGTGTGTGTGTGTGTGTGTGTGTGTGTGTGTGTGTGTGTGTGTTCAGGTGTATCACTCAATGACTGTCTGTTCTTTTGCTTACCGCTACAGTGTGGAACATGGTGGAGAGTACACAATGAAACCTGGGCTTAGAAAATGTGAGTGTTGACTGAATGTTACTAAGAATAAGTCTTAATTCAAGTTAAGTCAAAGTCAAAGACCACCATCATTACTTACTTGGTCATATTAAATATCAGCTGTAGTTCTACAGAAGCAGAAATCAGGGACACCAAAGAGTTGCTTTGACTGTGTGTGTGTGTGTGTGTGTGTGTGTGTGTGCGTGTGTGTGTGTGTGTGTAATTAATGGGAATAAGTGTGTTTTATATTACCATACAGTATAACATATAATCATTCAACAAGTCTCATGTTACCTTAACTTCTCCTTTTGATACCTAGAAACATCTACATTAAATGAATTCGTGAAAAGTGAGTTAACATTCTAATGTGAAATGATGATGATTTCTAATATTGTGTCTGGTTTCATCCATCAGATGTCTGTGATCTCACACTGGACCTAAACACAGTAAACAGACTCCTCTCTCTGTCTGAGGGGAACAGAAAGGTGACATGTAGGAGAGAGGAGCAGCCGTATCCTGATCACCCAGAGAGATTTGAGGACTGTGAACAGGTGCTGTGTAGAGAGGGTCTGACTGGGCGCTGTTACTGGGAGGTAGAGTGGAGTGGGAGAAGGGCTGATATAGGAGTGACATATAAAGGAATCAGCAGGAGAGGAGGGGTTAAGGACTGTTATCTTGGATGGAATGACAAGTCCTGGAGTCTGAACTGCTCTGACAACAGTTACATTGCCTGGCACAATAATAATCCCACTACCATAGATGTCCCCTCCTCCAGCCCCCACAGAGTAGGAGTGTATCTGGACTGGCCAGCCGGCACTCTGTCCTTCTATAGAGCCTCCTCTGACATACTGACCCACCTGATCACATTCACCTCCACATTCACTGAGCCCATCTATCCAGGGATTCATATTTGGTATGATGGCGACTCAGTGTCTCTGTGTCAAACACAACATGATGTTTCACTCTAATCAGGGTCATGTTCAGTATGACACACTGGCAAACAATGTAGAATATCTCTCTAGTGTGTTAACCTCTCTATCCAGGGTGTTTGGTATGAATATCTCTCTAGTGTGTTAACCTCTCTATCCAGGGTGTTTGGTATGAATATCTCTCTAGTGTGTTAACCTCTCTATCCAGGGTATGACTCCTCTTCAGTGTCCCTGTGTCAAACACAACATGATGATTCAATCTATTCTTTTGTGTTTATTTAACCTTTATTTAACTAGACAAGTCAGTTAAGAACAAATTCTTATTTTGCAATGACTTCCTTCCCCGGCCCAACCCTCCTCTAACCCAGATGATGCTGGGCCAAACCCTCCCCTAACCCAGATGATGCTGGGCCAAACCCTCCCCGAACCCAGACGATGCTGGGCCAATTGTGTTGCCTTTCCCGATCGTTATTGTTTCTGTTGAGATACAGCCTGGGAACGAACCAGGGTCTGTAGTGACACCTCTAACTCTGAGATGCTGTGCCTTAGACCGCTGCACCACTCAGGAGCACTTGGGTGTGTTACCTTTGACTTTACCAGTAATTTACTGATGTAATGGAACACTGATGTAATGGAACACTGATGTAATGGAACACTAAGTGGTCTGAAGGGGATGCTATGCTACATCTGTATGTTAAACCCTTTACTGGGAAGTTGAGTCTGAGTCTCATTAGTTGTCTGAAGGGGATGAGATGCCAACATATTTATCTCTCATACATCCCACTTATACTTGGAGCACAGTGTCGACCACAGGCCCTGGAGCAGTGTAGTGCCCTGCTCAACCACACTGTCATTGGTGTGTGTGTGGTGCAGGTAAGACATCTTTCTACTGATAATTAGTATTCCTCATCACTGTCTCTATTCCCCTGTGGCTCAGTTGGTAGAGCAAGGGGTTAGCAACATCAGGGTTGTGGGTTTGACTCCCACAGGGGACAAGTACTAAAATGTATCACTAACTACTGTGAGTTGTGCTGGATAAGAGCTTATGATGAATGACTGGAATATATCATGTATTTACTTCCTGTTTATTTCCATGGTAACAGAATGTATCTCTCGATGTAGCCATAGTTTTCTTTATTTCCATGGTAACAAAATGTATCTCTCTTGATGTAGCCATTGTATTTTTGTTTTTTCCATGGTAACAGAATGTACAGTTGGAATCTGAAGTTTACATACACTTAGGTTGGAGTCATTAAAACTTGTTTTTCAACCCACTCCACAAATTTCTTGTTACCAAACTATAGATTTGGCAAGTCAGTTAGGACATTTACTTTGTGCATGAAACACTTAATTTTTCCAACAATTGTTTACTGACAGATTATTTCACTTATAATTCACTGTATCACAATTCCAGTGGGTCAGAAGTTTACATACACTAAGTTGACTGTGCCTTTAAACAGCTTGGAAAATTCCAGAAAATTATGTCATGGCTTTAGAAGCTTCTGATATGCTAGATGACATCATTTGAGTCAATTGGAGGTGTACCTGTGGATGTATTTCAAGGCCTACCTTCAAACTCAGTGCCTCTTTGCTTGACATCATGGGAAAATCAATAGAAATCAGCCAAGACCTCAGAAAAAAAATGGAGACCTCCACCAGTCTGGTTCATCCTTGGGAACCATTTCCAAACACCTGAAGATACCAAGTTCATCTGTTCAAGCAATAGTACGGAAGTATAAACACCATGGGACCATGCAGCCGTCATACCGCTCAGGAAGGAGACACTTTCTGCCTCCTAGAGATGAACGTACTTTGTTGCGAAAAGTGCAAATCAATCCCAGAACAACAGCAAAGGACCTTGTGAAGATTCTGGAGGAAACCGGTACAAAAGTATCTATATCCACAGTAAAATTAGTCCTATATCGACATAACCTGAAAGGCCTCTCAGCAAGGAAAAAGCTACTGCTCCAAAACCTCCATAAAAAAGCCAGACTACGGTTTGCAATTGCACATGGGGACAAAGATCGTACTTTTTGGAGATATGTCCTCTGGCCTGATGAAACAAAAATAGAACTGTTTGGCCATAACGACCATCGTTATGTTTGGATGAAAAAGTGGGAAGCTTGCAAGCCGAAGAACACCATCCCAACCATGAAGCACGGGAGTGGCAGCATCATGCTGTGGGGTACTTTGCTGCAGGAGGGACTGGTGCACTTCACAAAATAGATTGCATCATGAGAATGGAAATTTTGTGGATATATTGAAGCAACATCTCAAGAATTCAGTCAGGAACTTAAAGCTTGGTCGCAAATGGGTCTTCCAAATGGACAATGACCCCAAGCATACTTCCAAAGTTGATGGAAAATGGCTTAAGGACAACAAAGTCAAGGTATTGGAGTTGCCATCACAAAGCCCTGACCTCAATCCTATAGAAAATTGTGTGCAGAACTGAAAAAGCGTGTGGAATGGGCCAAAATTCACCCAACTTATTGTGGGAAGCTTGTGGAAGGCTACCTGAAACGTTTGACCCAAGTTAAACAGTGTAAAGGCAATGCTACCAAATACTAATTGAGTGTATGTAAACTTCTGACCCATTGGGAATGTGATGAAAGAAATAATATCTGAATAAATCATTCTCTCTACTATTATTCTGACATTTCACATTCTTACAATAAAGTGGTGATCCTAAGTGACCTAAGACAGGGAATTTGTTACTAGGATTAAATGTTAGGAATTGTAAAAAAAAAACTGAGTTCAAATGTATTTGGCTAAGGTGTACTCTAACCCAGGGTCTTTAACTATACCCCCTCTAACCCAGGGTCTTTAACTATACCCCCTCTAACCCAGGGTCTTTAACTATACCCCCTCTAACCCAGGGACTTCAACTATACCCCCTCTATAACCCAGGGTCTTTAACTATACCCCCTCTAACCCATGGTCTTTAACTATACCCCATCTAACCCAGGGTCTTTAACTATACCCCCTCTAACCCATGGTCTTTAACTATACCCCCTCTAACCCAGGGTCTTTAACTATACCCCCTCTAACCCATGGTCTTTAACTATACCCCCTCTAACCCAGGGTCTTTAACTATACCCCCTCTAACCCAGGGTCTTTAACTATACCCCCTCTAACCCAGGGTCTTTAACCATACCCCCTCTAACCCAGGGTCTTTAACTATACCCCATCTAACCCAGGGTCTTTAACTATACCCCCTCTAACCCAGGGTCTTTAACTATACCCCCTCTATAACCCAGGGTCTTTAACTATACCCCTCTAACCCAGGATCTTTAACTATACCCCCTCTAACCCAGGGTCTTTAACTATACCCCCTCTAACCCAGGGTCTTTAACTATACCCCCTCTAACCCATGGTCTTTAACTATACCCCCTCTAACCCAGGGTCTTTAACTATACCCCCTCTAACACAGGGCCTTTAACTATACCCCCTCTAACCCAGGGTCTTTAACTATACCCCCTCTAACCCAGGGTCTTTAACTATACCCCCTCTAACCCAGGGTCTTTAACTATACCCCCTCTAACCCAGGGTCTTTAACCATACCCCCTCTAACCCAGGGTCTTTAACTATACCCCATCTAACCCAGGGTCTTTAACTATACCCCCTCTAACCCAGGGTCTTTAACTATACCCCTCTATAACCCAGGGTCTTTAACTATACCCCTCTAACCCAGGATCTTTAACTATACCCCCTCTAACCCAGGGTCTTTAACTATACCCCCTCTAACCCAGGGTCTTTAACTATACCCCCTCTAACCCATGGTCTTTAACTATACCCCCTCTAACCCAGGGTCTTTAACTATACCCCCTCTAACCCAGGGTCTTTAACCATACCCCTCTAACCCAGGGTCTTTAACTATACCCCATCTAACTTGGGGTCTTTAACTATACCCCTCTATAACCCAGGGTCTTTAACTATACCCCTCTAACCCAGGATCTTTAACTATACCCCCTCTAACCCAGGGTCTTTAACTATACCCCCTCTAACCCAGGGTCTTTAACTATACCCCCTCTAACCCAGGGACTTTAACTATACCCCCTCTAACCCAGGTTCTTTAACTATACCCCCTCTAACCCAGGTTCTTTAACTATACCCCCTCTAACACAGGGCCTTTAACTATACCCCCTCTAACCCAGGGTCTTTAACTATACCCCCTCTAAGAAGCAGGGTCTTTAACTATACCCCCTCTAACGGCTATACCCCATCTAACCCAGGGTCTTTAACTATACCCCATCTAACCCAGGGTCTTTAACTATACCCCATCTAACCCAGGGTCTTTAACTATACCCCATCTAACCCAGGGTCTTTAACTATACCCCATCTAACCCAGGGTCTTTAACTATACCCCCTCTAACCCAGGGTCTTTAACTATACCCCCTCTAACCCAGGGTCTTTAACAATACCCCCTCTTTAACCCAACCCAGGGTCTTTAACTATACCCCCTCTAACCCAGGGTCTTTAACTATACCCCCTTTACCCAGGGTCTTTAACTATACCCCCTCTAACCCATGGTCTTTAACTATACCCCATCTAACCCAGGGTCTTTAACTATACCCCCTCTAACCCATGGTCTTTAACTATACCCCATCTAACCCAGGGTCTTTAACTATACCCCCTCTAACCCATGGTCTTTAACTATACCCCATCTAACCCAGGGTCTTTAACTATACCCCCTCTAACCCATGGTCTTTAACTATACCCCATCTAACCCAGGGTCTTTAACTATACCCCCTCTAACCCAGGGTCTTTAACTATACCCCCTCTAACCCATGGTCTTTAACTATACCCCATCTAACCCAGGGTCTTTAACTATACCCCCTCTAACCCATGGTCTTTAACTATACCCCATCTAACCCAGGGTCTTTAACTATACCCCCTCTAACCCATGGTCTTTAACTATACCCCCTCTATCCCAGGGTATTTAACTATACCCCATCTAACCCAGGGTCTTTAACTATACCCCCTAACCCATGGTCTTTAACTATACCCCCTCTAAACCCATGGTCTTTAACTATACCCCCTCTAACCCAGGGTCTTTAACTATACCCCCTCTAACCCAGGGTATTTAACTATACCCCATCTAACCCAGGGTCTTTAACTATACCCCCTCTAACCCAGGTTATTTAATAATAGCCATAGCTGAAGAAACAGGTAGCAGGTTAGGTGCTGCTCTAGTGAATGATTGGCTAGCAGAGCAGGATGCGCACACTCTGCATCAACCTGTGCGACAACAATTTCCTGGAAATATAGTTTTTTCTACTCACCCCTTGTCCCAGTTTCAGGCCGATCTATGTGTCATGCAGGCCCTTGCAGATAAAAATGATGGTAATCGCTACATGCTAACGGTTATAGACATTTTCTCTAAAATAGCATTTGTACGGGTCTTATTTTTTAAGAGTGGGGCAGAGGTGACCCTGGACTTTGTCTCTATCTTGGAGGAAGGAGGAGCCCAAGAAAGTGGTGCAGAGGTGACCCTGGCCTTTGTCTCTATCTTGGAGGAAGGAGGAGCACCCAAGAAAGTGCGGACTGATGGCGATAAATACGTTTTTAATAATACTTTTCAGAAACTCATGAAGAAGCATCGGACATTTTGATACTGGCTTAGAGTTGAAATCTTCAGTGGTTGAACAGGACTCAGAACAGCTTTAACAGGACTTTAACAGAACGGCTTTAACAGGACTTTAACAGGATTTTAAAGGAGAGGATGTGGAAATACTTTACAGTTCACAACACCCATAGAGATGTGGATATAGTTATAGATTCAGTAAAGGGTTATAACTACACCCATAGATATGTGGATATAGTTATATATTCAGTAAAGGGTTATAACTACACCCATAGATATGTGTATATAGTTATAGATTCAGTAAAGGGTTATAACTACACCCATAGATATGTGGATATAGTTATATATTCAGTAAAGGGTTATAACTACACCCATAGATATGTGGATATAGTTACAGATTCAGTAAAGGGTTATAACTACACCCATAGATATGTGGATATAGTTACAGATTCAGTAAAGGGTTATAACTACACCCATAGATATGTGGATATAGTTATAGATTCAGTAAAGGGTTATAACTACACCCATAGATATGTGTATATAGTTATAGATTCAGTAAAGGGTTATAACTACACCCATAGATATGTGGATATAGTTATAGATTCAGTAAAGGGTTATAACTACACCCATAGATATGTGTATATAGTTATAGATTCAGTAAAGGGTTATAACTACACCCATAGATATGTGGATATAGTTATAGATTCAGTAAAGGGTTATAACTACACCCATAGATATGTGGATATAGTTATAGATTCAGTAAAGGGTTATAACTACACCCATAGATAAGTGTATATAGTTATAGATTCAGTAAAGGGATATGTGGATATAGTTATAGATTCAGTAAAGGGTTATAACTACACCCATAGATATGTGGATATAGTTATAGATTCAGTAAAGGGTTATAACTACACCCATAGATATGTGGATATAGTTACAGATTCAGTAAAGGTTATAACTACACCCATAGATATGTGGATATAGTTATAGATTCAGTAAAGGGTTATAACTACACCCATAGATATGTGGATATAGTTATAGATTCAGTAAAGAGTTATAACTACACCCATAGTTATAGACCATAACTAAAGATTCTGGGTATAAGGAGTATAACTACAGCCCTTAATAAGAGACCTCTGGGTATAAGGAGTTATAACTACAGCCCTTATAAAGAGACCTCTGGGTATAAGGAGTAGGCCAGCCCTTAAAAGAGACCTCTGGGTATAAGGAGTAGGCCAGCCCTTAATAAGAGACCTCTGGGTATAAGGAGTAGGCCAGCCCTTAATAAGAGACCTCTGGGTATAAGGAGTAGGCCAGCCCTTAATAAGAGACCTCTGGGTATAAGGAGTAGGCCAGCCCTTAATAAAGAGACCTCTGGGTATAAGGAGTAGGCCAGCCCTTAATAAGAGACCTCTGGGTATAAGGAGTAGGCCAGCCCTTAATAAGAGACCTCTGGGTATAAGGAGTAGGCCAGCCCTTAAAAGAGACCTCTGGGTATAAGGAGTAGGCCAGCCCTTATAAAGAGACCTCTGGGTATAAGGAGTAGGCCTGCCCTTAATAACAGACCTCTGGGTATAAGGAGTAGGCCAGCCCTTATAAAGAGACCTCTGGGTATAAGGAGTAGGCCAGCCCTTAATAAGAGACCTCTGGGTATAAGGAGTAGGCTTTACCCTTAATAAGAGACCTCTGGGTATAAGGAGTAGACTTTACCCTTAATAAGAGACCTCTGGGTATAAGGAGTAGGCCAGCCCTTAATAAGAGACCTCTGGGTATAAGGAGTAGACTTTACCCTTAATAAGAGACCTCTGGGTATAAGGAGTAGGCCAGCCCTTAATAACAGACCTCTGGGTATAAGGAGTAGGCTTTACCCTTAATAAGAGACCTCATGGTATAAGGAGTAGGCTTTACCCTTAATAACAGACCTCTGGGTATAAGGAGTAGGCCAGCCCTTAATAAGAGACCTCTGGGTATAAGGAGTAGGCTTTACCCTTAATAAGAGACCTCTGGGTATAAGGAGTAGGCTTTACCCTTATAAAGAGACCTCTGGGTATAAGGAGTAGGCCAGAAATAAGAGACCTCTGGGTATAAGGAGTAGGCCAGCCCTTATAAAGAGACCTCTGGGTATAAGGAGTAGGCCAGCCCTTAATAAGAGACCTCTGGGTATAAGGAGTAGGCCAGCCCTTAATAAAGAGACCTCTGGGTATAAGGAGTAGGCTTTAGCCCTTAATAAAGAGACCTCTGGGTATAAGGAGTAGACCAGCCCTTAATAACAGACCTCTGGGTATAAGGAGATAGGCCTTACCCTTAATAAGAGACCTCTGGGTATAAGGAGTAGGCCAGCCCTTAATAAGAGACCTCTGGGTATTAAGGAGTAGGCCAGCCCTTAATAAGAGACCTCTGGGTGGAAATGGTTTCTGTAGGCCAGCCCTTATAAAGAGACCTCTGGGTATAAGGAGTGACTTTAGCCCTTAAGAAAGACCTCTGGGTATAAGGAGTAGGCCAGCCCTTATAAAAGAGACCTCTGGGTATAAAACATGAACCCTTAATAAGAGACCTCTGGGTATAAGGAGTAGGCTTTACCTCTTAATCAGAGACCTCTGGGTATAAGGAGTTTGGGCTTTACCCTGAACTAGCTATCCTGAACACATGTCTGGTGATTAGACCCCATGTTTAGAACCCATCCTGGAAGGAGGTGATGAACTACCTATTGAGAAATGGAAGGAGAGACCGGCCATGTTTACTGTCTATACCCATCCTGAACACATGTCTGGTGATGAACTACCTATTGAGAAATGGAAGGAGAGACCGGCCATGTTTATTGTCAATACCCATCCTGAACACATGTCTGGTGATGAACTACCTATTGAGAAATGGAAGGAGAGACCGGCCATGTTTATTGTCAATACCCATCCTGAACACATGCCTGGTGATGAACTACCTATTGAGAAATGGAAGGAGAGACCGGCCATGTTTATTGTCTATACCCATCCTGAACACATGTCTGGTGATGAACTACCTATTGAGAAATGGAAGGAGAGACCGGCCATGTTTATTGCCAATACCCATCCTGAACACATGCCTGGTGAACATTGGTTAGCTAAGAAAATTAGAAGATTGACGAAGATGAAGGAGGAGGTGGAAAAATCTCAACATTTTCCCCCATCTATTACAGAGTTTTAAAACATGGATCAATAATCTACTACAGCATCAAACAAGTACAAGATAACCTTTCTTCTACCTGTGGTCAACACTGTATTCTACCTGTGGTCAACACTGTGTATTCTACCTGTGGTCAACACTGTGTATTCTACCTGTGGTCAACACTGTGTACCTGTTCAACACTGTGTATTCTACCTGTGGTCAACACTGTGTATTCTACCTGTGGTCAACACTGTGTATTCTACCTCAACACTGTGTCAACACTGTGTATTCTACCTGTGGTCAACACTGTGTATTCTACCTGTGGTCAACACTGTGTATTCTACCTGTGGTCAACACTGTGTATTCTACCTGTGGTCAACACTGTGTATTCTACCTGTGGTCAACACTGTGTATTCTACCTGTGGTCAACACTGTGGTCAACACTGTATTCTATCTGTGGTCAACACTGTGTATTCTACCTGTGCCAAAGAGCGTGTGGAGTTTCTTTTGAAGACATTATGTCTCTTTCTAATGATGATTTCAGATGTATTGATAGCACCGTGGATTGTTTTGTTAGAAAATATCAAAAGTATGTCCTTTAAGAACCTATAATCAAGGTGTATGCTCACGTCAAATGTTTAAAGAATGTCACAAATGTTCAAATGTATAATACTAAAATCCACAGAGTAAAAAAAGCGGCGCAGGTCCTAATCCAGGCACTTGTCATCTCCCGTCATTACTGCAACTCTGTTGGCTGGGCTCCTGCCTGTGCCATTAAACCCCTACAACTCATCCAGAACGCTCAGCCCGTCTGGTGTTCAACCTTCCCAAGTTCTCTCACGTCACCCCGCTGCTCCGCTCTCTCCACTGGCTTCCAGTTGAAGCTCGCATCCGCTACAAGACCATGGTGCTTGCCTAAGGAGCTGTGAGGGAACGGCACCTCATCCTCCAGGCTCTGATCAGGCCCTTCAAACAAGGGCACTGGTTCATCCACCTCTGGCCTGCTCATCCCTACCACTGAGTTATCCCGCTCAGCCCAGTTTCAAAACTGTTCGGCTCTGGCCCCCAATGGTGGAACAAACTCCCTCACGGCCAGGACAGCGGGACAATCACCACCTTCCGGAGACACCTGAAACCCCACCTCTTTAAGGAATACCTAGGATAGGATAAAGTAATCCTTCTCACCCCGCCCCCCTTAAAAGATTTAGATGCACTATTGTAAAGTGGCTGTTCCACTGGATGTCATAAGGTGAATGCACCAATTTGTAAGTCGCTCTGGATAAGAGCGTCTGCTAAATGACTTAAATGTAAATGTAAATGTAAATAAAAAATAAAAAAATGTATAAAATTTTATCAAAAGTCTAACCACCCTGAGAGATTAGGAAAAGGTCTGGAGGGGTTCAGGGGTGAGGACTCATCCATTAATGAGTTATCATTAACCATTTCAAAAGGGGAGAGGTTCAGGAGTGAGGACTCATCCATTAATGAGTTATCATTAACCATTTCAAAAGGGGAGGGGTTCAGGGGTGAGGACTCATCCATTAATGAGTTATCATTAACCATTTCAAAAGGGGAGGGGTTCAGGGGTGAGGACTCATCCATACATTAGTTATCATTAACCATTTCAAAAGGGGAGGGGTTTAGGGGTGAGGACTCATCCATTAATGAGTTATCATTAGCCCTTTCAAAAGGGGAGGGGTTCAGGAGTGAGGACTCATCCATTAATGAGTTAACATTAACCATTTCAAAGGGGAGGGTTCAGGGGTGAGGACTCATCCATTAATGAGTTATCATTAACCATTTCAAAAGGGGAGGGGTTCAGGGGTGAGGACTCATCCATTAATGAGTTATCATTAACCATTTCAAAAGGGGAGGGGTTCAGGGTGAGGACTCATCCATTAATGAGTTATCATTAACCATTTCAAAAGGGGAGGGTTCAGGGGTGAGGACTCATCCATTAATGAGTTATCATTAACCATTTCAAAAGGGGAGGGGTTCAGGGGTGAGGACTCATCCATTAATGAGTTATCATTAACCATTTCAAAAGGGGAGGGGTTTAGGGTGAGGACTCATCCATTAATGAGTTATCATTAGCCCTTTCAAAAGGGGAGGGTTCAGGGGTGAGGACTCATCCATTAATGAGTTATCATTAACCATTTCAAAAGGGGAGGTTCAGGGGTGAGGACTCATCCATTAATGAGTTATCATTAACCATTTCAAAAGGGGAGGGTTCAGGGTGAGGACTCATCCATTAATGAGTTATCATTAACCATTTCAAAAGGGAGGAGGGGTTCAGGGGTGAGGACTCATCCATTAATGAGTTATCATTAACCATTTCAAAAGGGGGAGGAGTTCAGGGGTGAGGACTCATCCATTAATGAGTTATCATTAACCATTTCAAAAGGGGGAGGGGTTCAGGGGTGAGGACTCATCCATTAATGAGTTATCATTAACCATTTCAAAAGGGAGGAGGGTTCAGGGTGAGGACTCATCCATTAATGAGTTATCATTAACCATTTCAAAAGGGGAGGAGTTCAGGGGTGAGGACTCATCCATTAATGAGTTATCATTAACCATTTCAAAAGGGGGAGGAGTTCAGGGGTGAGGACTCATCCATTAATGAGTTATCATTAACCATTTCAAAAGGGGGAGGAGTTCAGGGGTGAGGACTCATCCATTAATGAGTTATCATTAACCATTTCAAAAGGGGGAGGGGTTCCAAGAACATCTTTAGGAGCTGTAGCTCTTTGAAGGGTTTTGTTTTAAAGTTTAATCTGTTGGTGAAGCTTATAGTTTGGTACCTGAGAGGGGAATGGTGAGGACTGCCAGGGCTTTAAGACACTGACTCCACCCAGGAGGTCTTCTATCCTCAACAATCTGTTGGTGAAGCTTATAGTTTGGTACCTGAGAGGGGAATGGTGAGGACTGCCAGGGCTTTAAGACACTGACTCCACCCAGGAGGTCTTCTATCCTCAACAATCTGTTGGTGAAGCTTATAGTTTGGTACCTGAGAGGGGAATGTTGAGGACTGCCAGGGCTTTAAGACACTGACTCCACCCAGGAGGTCTTCTATCCTCAACAATCTGGTGGTGAAGCTTATAGTTTGGTACCTGAGAGTGGAATGGTGAGGACTGCCAGGGCTTTAAGACACTGACTCCACCCAGGAGGTCTTCTATCCTCAACAATCTGTTGGTGAAGCTTATAGTTTGGTACCTGAGAGTGGAATGGTGAGGACTGCCAGGGCTTTAAGACACTGACTCCACCCAGGAGGTCTTCTATCCTCAACAATCTGTTGGTGAAGCTTATAGTTTGGTACCTGAGAGTGGAATGGTGAGGACTGCCAGGGCTTTAAGACACTGACTCCACCCAGGAGGTCTTCTATCCTCAACAATCTGTTGGTGAAGCTTATAGTTTGGTACCTGAGAGTGGAATGGTGAGGACTGCCAGGGCTTTAAGACACTGACTCCACCCAGGAGGTCTTCTATCCTCAACAATCTGGTGGTGAAGCTTATAGTTTGGTACCTGAGAGTGGAATGGTGAGGACTGCCAGGGCTTTAAGAAACTGACTCCACCCAGGAGGTCTTCTATCATCAACAATCTGTTGGTGAAGCTTATAGTTTGGTACCTGAGAGGGAATGGTGAGGACTGCCAGGGCTTTAAGACACTGACTCCACCCAGGAGGTCTTCTATCCTCAACAATCTGTTGGTGAAGCTTATAGTTTGGTACCTGAGAGGGAATGGTGAGGACTGCCAGGGCTTTAAGACACTGACTCCACCCAGGAGGTCTTCTATCCTCAACAATCTGTTGGTGAAGCTTATAGTTTGGTACCTGAGAGTGGAATGGTGAGGACTGCCAGGGCTTTAAGACACTGACTCCACCCAGGAGGTCTTCTATCCTCAACAATCTGTTGGTGAAGCTTATAGTTTGGTACCTGAGAGGGGAATGGTGAGGACTGCAGGGCTTTAAGACACTGACTCCACCCAGGAGGTCTTCTATCCTCAACAATCTGTTGGTGAAGCTTATAGTTTGGTACCTGAGAGGGGAATGGTGAGGACTGCAGGGCTTTAAGACACTGACTCCACCCAGGAGGTCTTCTATCCTCAACAATCTGTTGGTGAAGCTTATAGTTTGGTACCTGAGAGGGGAATGGTGAGGACTGCAGGGCTTTAAGACACTGACTCCACCCAGGAGGTCTTCGATCCTCAACAATCTGTTGGTGAAGCTTATAGTTTGGTACCTGAGAGTGGAATGGTGAGGACTGCAGGGCTTTAAGACACTGACTCCACCCAGGAGGTCTTCGATCCTCAACAATCTGTTGGTGAAGCTTATAGTTTGGTACCTGAGAGTGGAATGGTGAGGACTGCAGGGCTTTAAGACACTGACTCCACCCAGGAGGTCTTCTATCCTCAACAATCTGTTGGTGAAGCTTATAGTTTGGTACCTGAGAGGGAATGTTGAGGACTGCCAGGGCTTTAAGACACTGACTCCACCCAGGAGGTCTTCTATCCTCAACAATCTGGTGGTGAAGCTTATAGTTTGGTACCTGAGAGTGGAATGGTGAGGACTGCAGGGCTTTAAGACACTGACTCCACCCAGGAGGTCTTCTATCCTCAACAATCTGTTGGTGAAGCTTATAGTTTGGTACCTGAGAGGGGAATGGTGAGGACTGCAGGGCTTTAAGACACTGACTCCACCCAGGAGGTCTTCTATCCTCAACAATCTGTTGGTGAAGCTTATAGTTTGGTACCTGAGAGGGAATGGTGAGGACTGCAGGGCTTTAAGACACTGACTCCACCCAGGAGGTCTTCGATCCTCAACAATCTGTTGGTGAAGCTTATAGTTTGGTACCTGAGAGTGGAATGGTGAGGACTGCAGGGCTTTAAGACACTGACTCCACCCAGGAGGTCTTCGATCCTCAACAATCTGTTGGTGAAGCTTATAGTTTGGTACCTGAGAGTGGAATGGTGAGGACTGCAGGGCTTTAAGACACTGACTCCACCCAGGAGGTCTTCGATCCTCAACAATCTGTTGGTGAAGCTTATAGTTTGGTACCTGAGAGTGGAATGTTGAGGACTGCCAGGGCTTTAAGACACTGACTCCACCCAGGAGGTCTTCTATCCTCAACAATCTGTTGGTGAAGCTTATAGTTTGGTACCTGAGAGGGGAATGTTGAGGACTGCCAGGGCTTTAAGACACTGACTCCACCCAGGAGGTCTTCTATCCTCAACAATCTGTTGGTGAAGCTTATAGTTTGGTACCTGAGAGGGGAATGGTGAGGACTGCCAGGGCTTTAAGACACTGACTCCACCCAGGAGGTCTTTTATCCTCAACAATCTGTTGGTGAAGCTTATAGTTTGGTACCTGAGAGGGGAATGGTGAGGACTGCAGGGCTTTAAGAAACTGACTCCACCCAGGAGGTCTTCTATCCTCAACAATCTGTTGGTGAAGCTTATAGTTTGGTACCTGAGAGTGGAATGGTGAGGACTGCCAGGGCTTTAAGACACTGACTCCACCCAGGAGGTCTTCTATCCTCAACAATCTGTTGGTGAAGCTTATAGTTTGGTACCTGAGAGGGGAATGGTGAGGACTGCAGGGCTTTAAGACACTGACTCCACCCAGGAGGTCTTCTATCCTCAACAATCTGTTGGTGAAGCTTATAGTTTGGTACCTGAGAGGGGAATGGTGAGGACTGCAGGGCTTTAAGACACTGACTCCACCCAGGAGGTCTTCGATCCTCAACAATCTGTTGGTGAAGCTTATAGTTTGGTACCTGAGAGTGGAATGGTGAGGACTGCAGGGCTTTAAGACACTGACTCCACCCAGGAGGTCTTCGATCCTCAACAATCTGTTGGTGAAGCTTATAGTTTGGTACCTGAGAGTGGAATGGTGAGGACTGCAGGGCTTTAAGACACTGACTCCACCCAGGAGGTCTTCTATCCTCAACAATCTGTTGGTGAAGCTTATAGTTTGGTACCTGAGAGGGGAATGTTGAGGACTGCCAGGGCTTTAAGACACTGACTCCACCCAGGAGGTCTTCTATCCTCAACAATCTGGTGGTGAAGCTTATAGTTTGGTACCTGAGAGTGGAATGGTGAGGACTGCAGGGCTTTAAGACACTGACTCCACCCAGGAGGTCTTCTATCCTCAACAATCTGTTGGTGAAGCTTATAGTTTGGTACCTGAGAGGGGAATGGTGAGGACTGCAGGGCTTTAAGACACTGACTCCACCCAGGAGGTCTTCTATCCTCAACAATCTGTTGGTGAAGCTTATAGTTTGGTACCTGAGAGGGGAATGGTGAGGACTGCAGGGCTTTAAGACACTGACTCCACCCAGGAGGTCTTCGATCCTCAACAATCTGTTGGTGAAGCTTATAGTTTGGTACCTGAGAGTGGAATGGTGAGGACTGCAGGGCTTTAAGACACTGACTCCACCCAGGAGGTCTTCGATCCTCAACAATCTGTTGGTGAAGCTTATAGTTTGGTACCTGAGAGTGGAATGGTGAGGACTGCAGGGCTTTAAGACACTGACTCCACCCAGGAGGTCTTCGATCCTCAACAATCTGTTGGTGAAGCTTATAGTTTGGTACCTGAGAGTGGAATGTTGAGGACTGCCAGGGCTTTAAGACACTGACTCCACCCAGGAGGTCTTCTATCCTCAACAATCTGTTGGTGAAGCTTATAGTTTGGTACCTGAGAGGGGAATGTTGAGGACTGCCAGGGCTTTAAGACACTGACTCCACCCAGGAGGTCTTCTATCCTCAACAATCTGTTGGTGAAGCTTATAGTTTGGTACCTGAGAGGGGAATGGTGAGGACTGCCAGGGCTTTAAGACACTGACTCCACCCAGGAGGTCTTTTATCCTCAACAATCTGTTGGTGAAGCTTATAGTTTGGTACCTGAGAGGGGAATGGTGAGGACTGCAGGGCTTTAAGAAACTGACTCCACCCAGGAGGTCTTCTATCCTCAACAATCTGTTGGTGAAGCTTATAGTTTGGTACCTGAGAGTGGAATGGTGAGGACTGCCAGGGCTTTAAGACACTGACTCCACCCAGGAGGTCTTCTATCCTCAACAATCTGTTGGTGAAGCTTATAGTTTGGTACCTGAGAGTGGAATGTTGAGGACTGCAGGGCTTTAAGACACTGACTCCACCCAGGAGGTCTTCTATCCTCAACAATCTGTTGGTGAAGCTTATAGTTTGGTACCTGAGAGTGGAATGTTGAGGACTGCCAGGGCTTTAAGACACTGACTCCACCCAGGAGGTCTTCTATCCTCAACAATCTGTTGGTGAAGCTTATAGTTTGGTACCTGAGAGTGGAATGGTGAGGACTGCCAGGGCTTTAAGACACTGACTCCACCCAGGAGGTCTTCTATCCTCAACAATCTGTTGGTGAAGCTTATAGTTTGGTACCTGCGAGTGGAATGGTGAGGACTGCCAGGGCTTTAAGACACTGACTCCACCCAGGAGGTCTTCTATCCTCAACAATCTGTTGGTGAAGCTTATAGTTTGGTACCTGAGAGTGGAATGGTGAGGACTTCCAGGGCTTTAAGAAACTGACTCCACCCAGGAGGTCTTCTATCATCAACAATCTGTTGGGATGCAGTGATACTTTTAAACCAGTCCATCATATGAGAAGCCCTGACAACATCTCCATGAAAGATAAACTCTCCTTTGTCATTCCAAGTAGCAGCCCCCTTTGAGGCTTTTATTTTGTTCATTATGAATCTAACATTTTTCCTGTTACGAACTAGAACATGTGTCAACATATGCAGAACATTATCTTCAACATATTTTATCTTCAACCTGTAAGGCATTACAGGGGCAGGGCTCTCTCTCTGATCTTCAACCTGTAAGGTCTCTGGTCCAGACATTACAGGGGCAGGTCTCTCTGATCATCAACCTGTAAGGTCTCTGGTCCAGGCATTACAGGGGCAGGTCTCTCAGATCTTCAACCTGTAAGGTCTCTGGTCCAGACATTACAGGGGCAGGTCTCTCTGATCATCAACCTGCCCTGTGCAACGGGGTACTGGACTTCCTGACGGGCCGCCCCCAGGTGGTGAGGGTAGGCAACAACATCTCCACCCCGCTGATCCTCAACACTGGGGCCCCACAAGGGTGCGTTCTGAGCCCTCTCCTGTACTCCCTGTTCACCCACGACTGCGTGGCCACGCACGCCTCAACTCAATCATCAAGTTTGCGGACGACACAACAGTGGTAGGCTTGATTACCAACAACGACGAGACGGCCTACAGGGAGGAGGTGAGGGCCCTCGGAGTGTGGTGTCAGGAAAATAACCTCACACTCAACGTCAACAAAACTAAGGAGATGATTGTGGACTTCAGGAAACAGCAGAGGAACACCCCCTATCCACATCGATGGAACAGTAGTGGAGAGGGTAGTAAGTTTTAAGTTCCTCGGCATACACATCACAGACAAACTGAATTGGTCCACTCACACAGACAGCATCGTGAAGAAGGCGCAGCAGCGCCTCTTCCACCTCAGGAGGCTGAAGAAATTCGGCTTGTCACCAAAAGCACTCACAAACTTCTACAGATGCACAATCGAGAGCATCCTGGTGGGCTGTATCACCGCCTGGTACGGCAACTGCTCCGCCCACAACCGTAAGGCTCTCCAGAGGGTAGTGAGGTCTGCACAACGCATCACCGGGGGCAAACAACCTGCCCTCCAGGACACCTACACCACCCGATGTTACAGGAAGGCCACAAAGATCATCAAGGACAACAACCACCCGAGCCACTGCCTGTTCACCCCGCTATTATCCAGAAGGCGAGGTCAGTACAGGTGCATCAAAGCTGGGACCGAGAGACTGAAAAACAGCTTCTATCTCAAGGCCATCAGACTGTTTAACAGCCACCACTAACATTGAGTGGCTGCTGCCAACACACTGACACTGACTCAACTCCAGCCACTTTAATAATGGGAATTGATGGGAAATTATGTAAAATATATCACTAGCCACTTTAAACAATGCTACCTAATATAATGTTACATACCCTACATTATTCATCTCATATGCATACGTATATACTGTACTCTATATCATCGACTGCATCCTCATGTAATACATGTATCACTAGCCACTTTAACTATGCCACTTTGTTTACATACTCATCTCATATGTATATACTGTACTCGATACCATCTACTGTATCTTGCCTATGCTGCTCTGTACCATCACTCATTCATATATCTTTATGTACATATTCTTTATCCCCTTACACTGTGTATAAGACAGTAGTTTTGGAATTGTTAGTTAGATTACTTGTTGGTTATTACTGCATTGTCGGAACTAGAAGCACAAGCATTTCGCTACACTCTCATTAACATCTGCTAACCATGTGTATGTGACAAATACATTTGATTTGATTTGATTTTAAGGTCTCTGGTCCAGACATTACAGGGGCAGGTCTCTCAGATCTTCAACCTGTAAGGTCTCTGGTCCAGACATTACAGGGGCAGGTCTCTCAGATCTTCAACCTGTAAGGTCTCTGGTCCAGGCATTACAGGGGCAGGTCTCTCAGATCTTCAACCTGTAAGGTCTCTGGTCCAGACATTACAGGGGCAGGTCTCTCAGATCTTCAACCTGTAAGGTCTCTGGTCCAGACATTACAGGGGCAGGTCTCTCAGATCTTCAACCTGTAAGGTCTCTGGTCCAGGCATTACAGGGGCAGGTCTCTCAGATCTTCAACCTGTAAGGTCTCTGGTCCAGGCATTACAGGGGCAGGTCTCTCAGATCTTCAACCTGTAAGGTCTCTGGTCCAGACATTACAATAGAAAGTATAGTAACACATTTAAATCGAGTTCCGAGATTGGAATTCCTATGACTTCCACTAGATGTCAACAGTCTTTCTTCAAGGTTTCAGACTTATTTCTTCCAAAACGAGGAAGAATTGAGTTTTGATACAGGAACACAGAGTTGGAAATCAATCTGTGCGAGCATGATGAAGAGGACACGCTAAAATCGCTTTCCTATTGAACATACTTCTTTCCGTATTAAATATTAAGAGTTTAATTACATTTCAGGGTACCTGAGGATTAAATAGAAATGTAGTTTGACTTGTTTTAACAAAGTTTAGCAGTAGCTTTTTGGAATCCTTTCTCTGCATGTTGAACGAGTGGATTACTCAAATCAATGGCGCCAACTAAACTGACTTTTTGGGATATAAAGAATGATTTTATCTAAGAAAACGACACTACATGTTGTACCTGGGACTCTTAGGATTGAAAATCAGAGGATGATTTTCAAAAAGGAAGTGAATAATGAATCGCTATTTGTGACTTTATGAAACCTGTGCTGGATGAAAAATATGTTGATGTGCGGCGCCGTCCTCAACCAATCGCATGGCAGACTTTCCCTGTAAAGCCTATTGTACATCGGACAATGCAGGATGAACAAGAATTTAAGCTTTTAACCCATATCACACCTATCTACCTAAATGTTTAATATACATCATTTTTATGATTATTTATTTGAATTGCGCACCCTCCAATTTCACCGGATGTTGTCGACTAGACGTAAGAAGTTTTAAGAACAAAGTCTTATTTACATTGACATGGCCTAGGAACAGTGGGTTAACTGGTCTAGGAACAGTGGGTTAACTGGTCTAGGAACAGTGGGTTAACTGGTCTAGGAACAGTGGGTTAACTGGTCTAGGAACAGTGGGTTAACTGGTCTAGGAACAGTGGGTTAACTGGTCTAGGAACAGTGGGTTAACTGCCTTGTTCAGAACAACGGATCTTTACCTTGTCAGCTCGGGGATTCGATCTAGAAACGTTTTAGTTACTGGCCCAATACTCTAACCACTAGGCTACCTGCCGATCCTAGATCATAATGAATCAGATTACATGGACAGGGGGGACCTGATCCTAGATTAGCACTTCCTGATCTGAGACACTGCCTGTATGAATAAGGAATGCTGTTGTAAAGTCTAGTTACAGCAGATGTTTACTGCCATCTAGTGGAAGATACTAATAAAACACTTTATTATCAGGGTGGGGAGACGGCTGAGTGCAGGATCCATGGTGAGATGACAGAGCAGAAAACACTACATTATCAGGGTGGGGAGACGGCTGAGTGCAGGATCCATGGTGAGATGAAAGAGCAGAAAACACTACATTATCAGGGTGGGGAGACGGCTGAGTGCAGGATCCATGGTGAGATGACAGAGCAGAAAACACTACATTATCAGGGTGGGGAGACGGCTGAGTACAGGATCCATGGTGAGATGACAGAGCAGAAAACACTATATGGAGAGAAGTACAAATAAATTATTTCTGAACAATAAAGGTCAGAGTAAGATAATAAATACCTGGAATGACATATTATTACTAGTTAGTAGATCTCACAGGGTGCTGTTATCATTATATTACCATACACCAGTGAGTCAGAAGGGACGTGATTTCCTCATATGAAAGTGAAAGTAAGGTTGTGGTCTACGCCTTTATAAACCAGCTGTTGAAACTGTAGCGCACATTTCTCTGCAACATTGGAAGCGGGATAAATGTGTTGATTTGAAGGACAGAAGAACAGACTCTGGTAAGTCTTGGCTACATATAACTATTATAAAGTTAGGTCGTAGTCAGACATTCAATAGACAGAGTAGGCTTGAGATATGATTCTTTATCATGCTGAACAACCTGGGCCCGGTTTCCACGATGGAATTTAGGCGTAACGTTGGGAACGCATGATAAGTGAGCAAACGATAATTAACAGAATACAAATTGGAGTTGAGCTATTTTACAAATAAAATGGTGCGTAAGCTCGTTTACATGGGTTTACCCTCCACTACATCCCCGTTGATGCGGTGTGCAGCGTAGAGTGCATAGTCATTTATTTTTATTTCACTTATATTTAACTCGGCAAGTCAGAACAAATTCTTATTAACATTGACGACGCTGGGCCAATTGTGCTCCACCCTATGGGACTCCCAATCATGCAGCCTGGATTCTAACCAGGTCCTGCAGTGACGCAGGAGGCGGGACTCTGCACCACTCGGGAGGCGGCTGAGCTGAAACAGAAAGTCAAGTTGTTATTTTTTACAGGATCCATGGTGAGACAACAGAGCAGAAAACACTACATGGAGATGACTGACAAATAGGTAAGTATTTCTGAACAATAATCTAATATTTTAAGACAGGAGATCAAACACGTCTAAATGGTGGACAATGATATGGTTTATGTTTATCTCAGGTTTCTCCATCTTTTGTTCTTAAGCACTAATGATTCAACTAATCATTATTTTAAGACAGTTTAATATTTGAGGCATACAATTGAACATTCTCAAATTAAAACCTTTTTGGTTTGGTAGACCTTATTAAAGGCCTACAGTAATTCATATTTTGAAGAGAAAAAAAACACAACTTAACCTGGTTTCCAGTAAATTATAACTTTAGCTAAAATAATGTACGAGAGATGTCTCGAAGAAGGACTATAAAAAAATGTAAGCAAGATGCGGCACAATGTTATGATTTACTGCTGTCGCGTGAAACTGACTGTTAGCACCACCCTCTGGTTACTGTTGTTATATGAAACTGACTGTTAGCGCCACCCTCTGGTTACTGTTGTTATATGAAACTGACTGTTAGCGCCACCCTCTGGTTACTGTTGTTATATGAAACTGACTGTTAGCACCACCCTCTGGTTACTGTTGTTATATGAAACTGACTGTTAGCACCACCCTCTGGTTACTGTTGTTATATGAAACTGACTGTTAGCGCCACCCTCTGGTTACTGTTGTTATATGAAACTGACTGTTAGCGCCACCCTCTGGTTACTGTTGTTATATGAAACTGACTGTTAGCGCCACCCTCTGGTTACTGTTGTTATATGAAACTGACTGTTAGCACCACCCTCTGGTTACTGTTGTTATATGAAACTGACTGTTAGCGCCACCCTCTGGTTACTGTTGTTATATGAAACTGACTGTTAGCGCCACCCTCTGGTTACTGCTGTTATATGAAACTGACTGTTAGCACCACCCTCTGGTTACTGTTGTTATATGAAACTGACTGTTAGCACCACCTCCTGGTTACTGTTGATATATGAAGGGGTGACGCTTGACTGCAGTTGAAACGACATTAATAAGAAAGTATCTGGACACGGCCATTTTGAGATGACAGAGCAGCTCTTAGTTTAATCTCTATACTGCAACGCAGTTTCCAAGTAAAGTGAGTATTTCAGGTTAATAATCTAGAATAAAGCAGAGGGAATATGTGGAATACAGTAAACTAGTGTCTGAGTGCTGCTGAGTCATTCCATCCATACGGTCCCTCTTCTGTCCCCAGGAAATATCAGTTCTTATTTAGTGAAAGCTGAAATAAATCATTCTCTACTATTATTCTGACATTTCACATTCTTTAAAATAAAGTGGTGATCCTAACTGACCTAAAACAAGGACTTTTTACAAGGATTAAATGTAAGGAATTGTGAAAAACTGAGTTTAAATGTATTTGGCTCAGGTGTATGTACACTTCCGACTTCAACTGTATGTATGTGTATATATTAATTTACTGCTCTAAGGATGTAATTATTGTTTTGATAACCTTATTTAGGATAACCTTATTTAGGATAACCTTATTTGTTTTGATTTTTTGTTTTGATTTTTTCCCCTTCAATTTGTTTTACTATTTATGTGACACGCGCAATGCAGAGAACACTGAAGAGGAATTATCATTTAATTTCCACAGTGAATTATTGTAATGTTTGTTTAGGTGTCAATTAACCCCATAAGGGAAGGGTTGCCAGTTGGCGATTTGACACAATAATAAAGTTTTCATTCACTCATTTGTTCATTCATTTTTCATTCATATAATTTAATTTAAGATGTTCTGTGTGTCCCTAATATCACTTTACACCCTGTTAGTTTGTTGTAATTCCTAGAGCAGAACGGAGAACACCATCGGGTTCGTACAAGTCTCAGCTTACATTATGGGCGATATCGGAGGATGAGGTGGATTGAGACACAGCCCATGTAAAAAAACAGACATCTCCATCTTAAACAGACATCTCTAGATTAAACAGACATCTCCAGTTTAAACAGACATCTCTAATTTAAACAGACATCTCTAATTTAAACAGACATCTCTAACTAAAACAGACATCTCTAATTTAAACAGACATCTCTAATTTAAACAGACATCTCTAGATTAAACAGACATCTCTAACTTAAACAGACATCTCCAGATTAAACAGACATCTCTAACTTAAACAGACATCTCTAATTTAAACAGACATCTCTAATTTAAACAGACATCTCTAACTTAAACAGACATCTCTAACTTAAACAGACATCTCCAGATTAAACAGACATCTCTAATTTAAACAGACATCTCCACCTTAAACAGACATCTCTAACTGAAACAGACATCTCCAGTTTAAACAGACATCTCTAACTTAAACAGGCATCTCCACCTTAAACAGACATCTCCACCTTAAACAGACATCTCTAATTTAAACAGACATCTCCAGATTAAACAGACATCTCTAATTTAAACAGACATCTCCAGATTAAACAGACATCTCTAACTTAAACAGACATCTCTAATTTAAACAGACATCTCCACCTTAAACAGACATCTCTAACTGAAACAGACATCTCCAGTTTAAACAGACATCTCTAACTTAAACAGGCATCTCCACCTTAAACAGACATCTCCACCTTAAACAGACATCTCTAATTTAAACAGACATCTCTAATTTAAACAGACATCTCTAACTTAAACAGACATCTCTAATTTAAACAGACATCTCTAATTTAAACAGACATCTCTAATTTAAACAGACATCTCTAATTTAAACAAACATCTCTAATTTAAACAGACATCTCTAACTTAAACAGACATCTCCACCTTAAACAGACATCTCCACCTTAAACAGACATCTCCACCTTAAACAGACATCTCCACCTTAAACAGACATCTCTAATTTAAACAGACATCTCCAACTTAAACAGACATCTCTAATTTAAACAGACATCTCCACCTTAAACAGACATCTCTAATTTAAACAGACATCTCTAACTTAAACAGACATCTCCACCTTAAACAGACATCTCTAATTTAATCAGACATCTCTAACTTAAACAGACATCTCCAGATTAAACAGACATCTCTAATTTAATCAGACATCTCCAGATTAAACAGACATCTCTAACTGAAACAGACATCTCTAATTTAAACAGACATCTCCAACTTAAACAGACATCTCTAATTTAAACAGACATCTCCACCTTAAACAGACATCTCTAATTTAAACAGACATCTCTAGATTAAACAGACATCTCTAGATTAAACAGACATCTCTAATTTAAACAGACATCTCTAGATTAAACAGACATCTCTAATTTAAACAGACATCTCTAGATTAAACAGACATCTCTAATTTAAACAGACATCTCCACCTTAAACAGACATCTCTAATTTAAACAGACATCTCTAATTTAAACAGACATCTCTAATTTAAACAGACATCTCCAGTTTAAACAGACATCTCTAACTTAAACAGACATCTCTAATTTAAACAGACATCTCTAGATTAAACAGACATCTCTAGATTAAACAGACATCTCTAATTTAAACAGACATCTCTAATTTAAACAGACATCTCTAATTTAAACAGACATCTTTAATTTAAACAGACATCTCTAGATTAAACAGACATCTCTAATTTAAACAGACATCTCCAGTTTAATCAGACATCTCTAACTTAAACAGACATCTCTAATTTAAACAGACATCTCTAATTTAAACAGACATCTCTAATTTAAACAGACATCTCTAATTTAAACAGACATCTCCACCTTAAACAGACATCTCCAGTTTAAACAGACATCTCTAATTTAAACAGACATCTCTAATTTAAACAGACATCTCTAACTTAAACAGACATCTCTAGATTAAACAGACATCTCTAACTTAAACAGACATCTCTAACTTAAACAGACATCTCTAACTTAAACAGACATCTCTAGATTAAACAGACATCTCTAACTTAAACAGACATCTCCACCTTAAACAGACATCTCTAACTTAAACAGACATCTCCACCTTAAACAGACATCTCTAACTTAAACAGACATCTCCACCTTAAACAGACATCTCCACCTTAAACAGACATCTCCACCTTAAACAGACATCTCCACCTTAAACAGACATCTCTAATTTAAACAGACATCTCTAACTTAAACAGACATCTCTAACTAAAACAGACATCTCTAATTTAAACAGACATCTCTAATTTAAACAGACATCTCTAATTTAAACAGACATCTCTAACTTAAACAGACATCTCTAATTTAAACAGACATCTCTAACTTAAACAGACATCTCTAATTTAAACAGACATCTCCACCTTAAACAGTCATCTCTAATTTAAACAGACATCTCTAATTTAAACAGACATCTCTAATTTAAACAGACATCTCTAGATTAAACAGACATCTCCAACTTAAACAGACATCTCTAGATTAAACAGACATCTCCACCTTAATCAGACATCTCTAACTTAAACAGACATCTCTAACTTAAACAGACATCTCTAACTTAAACAGACATCTCTAACTAAAACAGACATCTCTAATTTAAACAGACATCTCTAATTTAAACAGACATCTCTAACTTAAACAGACATCTCTAATTTAAACAGACATCTCTAACTTAAACAGACATCTCTAATTTAAACAGACATCTCCACCTTAAACAGACATCTCTAATTTAAACAGACATCTCTAATTTAAACAGACATCTCTAATTTAAACAGACATCTCTAGATTAAACAGACATCTCCAACTTAAACAGACATCTCTAGATTAAACAGACATCTCCACCTTAATCAGACATCTCTAACTTAAACAGACATCTCTAACTTAAACAGACATCTCCACCTTAAACAGACATCTCCACCTTAAACAGACATCTCTAACTTAAACAGACATCTCCACCTTAAACAGACATCTCCACCTTAAACAGACATCTCTAACTTAAACAGACATCTCCACCTTAAACAGACATCTCCACCTTAAACAGACATCTCTAACTTAAACAGACATCTCTAACTTAAACAGACATCTCCACCTTAAACAGACATCTCCACCTTAAACAGACATCTCCACCTTAAACAGACATCTCTAATTTAAACAGACATCTCCAACTTAAACAGACATCTCTAATTTAAACAGACATCTCCACCTTAAACAGACATCTCCACCTTAAACAGACATCTCTAATTTAATCAGACATCTCCAGATTAAACAGACATCTCTAATTTAAACAGACATCTCTAACTTAAACAGACATCTCCACCTTAAACAGACATCTCTAATTTAATCAGACATCTCTAACTTAAACAGACATCTCCAGATTAAACAGACATCTCTAATTTAATCAGACATCTCCAGATTAAACAGACATCTCTAACTGAAACAGACATCTCTAATTTAAACAGACATCTCCAACTTAAACAGACATCTCTAATTTAAACAGACATCTCCACCTTAAACAGACATCTCTAATTTAAACAGACATCTCTAGATTAAACAGACATCTCTAGATTAAACAGACATCTCTAATTTAAACAGACATCTCTAGATTAAACAGACATCTCTAATTTAAACAGACATCTCTAGATTAAACAGACATCTCTAATTTAAACAGACATCTCCACCTTAAACAGACATCTCTAATTTAAACAGACATCTCCAGTTTAAACAGACATCTCTAACTTAAACAGACATCTCTAATTTAAACAGACATCTCTAGATTAAACAGACATCTCTAGATTAAACAGACATCTCTAATTTAAACAGACATCTCTAATTTAAACAGACATCTCTAATTTAAACAGACATCTCTAATTTAAACAGACATCTCTAGATTAAACAGACATCTCTAATTTAAACAGACATCTCCAGTTTAATCAGACATCTCTAACTTAAACAGACATCTCTAATTTAAACAGACATCTCTAATTTAAACAGACATCTCTAATTTAAACAGACATCTCTAATTTAAACAGACATCTCCACCTTAAACAGACATCTCCATCTTAAACAGACATCTCCAGTTTAAACAGACATCTCTAATTTAAACAGACATCTCTAATTTAAACAGACATCTCTAACTTAAACAGACATCTCTAGATTAAACAGACATCTCTAAAAACAGACATCTCTAATTTAAACAGACATCTCTAATTTAAACAGACATCTCTAGATTAAACAGACATCTCTAACTTAAACAGACATCTCCACCTTAAACAGACATCTCTAACTTAAACAGACATCTCCACCTTAAACAGACATCTCTAACTTAAACAGACATCTCCACCTTAAACAGACATCTCCACCTTAAACAGACATCTCCACCTTAAACAGACATCTCCACCTTAAACAGACATCTCTAATTTAAACAGACATCTCTAACTTAAACAGACATCTCTAACTTAAACAGACATCTCTAATTTAAACAGACATCTCTAATTTAAACAGACATCTCTAATTTAAACAGACATCTCTAACTTAAACAGACATCTCTAATTTAAACAGACATCTCTAACTTAAACAGACATCTCTAATTTAAACAGACATCTCCACCTTAAACAGACATCTCTAATTTAAACAGACATCTCTAATTTAAAACAGACATCTCTAATTTAAACAGACATCTCTAGATTAAACATCTCCAGAAACAGACATCTCTAGATTAAACAGACATCTCCACCTAATCAGACATCTCTAACTTAAACAGACATCTCTAACTTAAACAGACATCTCCACCTAAACAGACATCTCCACCTTAAACAGACATCTCTAACTTAAACAGACATCTCCACCTTAAACAGACATCTCCACCTTAAACAGACATCTCTAACTTAAACAGACATCTCCACCTTAAACAGACATCTCCACCTTAAACAGACATCTCTAACTTAAACAGACATCTCTAACTTAAACAGACATCTCCACCTTAAACAGACATCTCCAACTTAAACAGACATCTCTAACTTAAACAGACATCTCCACCTTAAACAGACATCTCCACCTTAAACAGACATCTCTAACTTAAACAGACATCTCTAACTTAAACAGACATCTCCACCTTAAACAGACATCTCCACCTTAAACAGACATCTCCACCTTAAACAGACATCTCTAACTTAAACAGACATCTCTAATTTAAACAGACATCTCCACCTTAAACAGACATCTCTAATTTAAACAGACATCTCCACCTTAAACAGACATCTCCACCTTAAACAGACATCTCCACCTTAAACAGACATCTCTAATTTAAACAGACATCTCTAATTTAAACAGACATCTCTAACTTAAACATACATCTCTAATTTAAACAGACATCTCCACCTTAATCAGACATCTCCACCTTAAACAGACATCTCCACCTTAAACAGACATCTCTAATTTAAACAGACATCTCTAATTTAAACAGACATCTCTAACTTAAACAGACATCTCTAACTTAAACAGACATCTCTAATTTAAACAGACATCTCTAATTTAAACAGACATCTCTAATTTAAACAGACATCTCTAACTTAAACAGACATCTCTAATTTAAACAGACATCTCCACCTTAAACAGACATCTCCAACTTAAACAGACATCTCTAGATTAAACAGACATCTCCACCTTAAACAGACATCTCTAGATTAAACAGACATCTCCACCTTAAACAGACATCTCTAACTTAAACAGACATCTCCACCTTAAACAGACATCTCCACCTTAAACAGACATCTCTAACTTAATCTGACATCTCTAGATTAAACAGACATCTCCACCTTAAACAGACATCTCTAATTTAAACAGACATCTCCACCTTAAACAGACATCTCCACCTTAAACAGACATCTCCACCTTAAACAGACATCTCCACCTTAAACAGACATCTCTAATTTAAACAGACATCTCTAACTTAAACAGACATCTCTAACTTAAACAGACATCTCTAGATTAAACAGACATCTCTAATTTAAACAGACATCTCTAGATTAAACAGACATCTCTAGATTAAACAGACATCTCTAACTTAAACAGACATCTCTAGATTAAACAGACATCTCCACCTTAAACAGACATCTCCACCTTAATCAGACATCTCTAATTTAAACAGACATCTCTAACTTAAACAGACATCTCTAGATTAAACAGACATCTCCACCTTAAACAGACATCTCCACCTTAATCAGACATCTCCACCTTAAACAGACATCTCCACCTTAATCAGACATCTCTAGATTAAACAGACATCTCTAATTTAAACAGACATCTCTAGATTAAACAGACATCTCCACCTTAAACAGACATCTCCACCTTAATCAGACATCTCCACCTTAAACAGACATCTCTAGATTTATCTCTAACTTAAACAGACATCTAATTTAAACAGACATCTCTAAAACAGACATCTCTAATTTAAACAGACATCTCTAATTTAAACAGACATCTCTAACTTAAACAGACATCTCTAATTTAAACAGACATCTCCACCTTAAACAGACATCTCTAATTTAAACAGACATCTCCACCTTAAACAGACATCTCCACCTTAATCAGACATCTCTAGATTAAACAGACATCTCCACCTTAAACAGACATCTCTAACTTAAACAGACATCTCCACCTTAAACAGACATCTCCACCTTAAACAGACATCTCTAACTTAATCAGACATCTCTAATTTAAACAGACATCTCTAATTTAAACAGACATCTCCACCTTAAACAGACATCTCCACCTTAAACAGACATCTCCACCTTAAACAGACATCTCCACCTTAAACAGACATCTCCACCTTAAACAGACATCTCTAATTTAAACAGACATCTCTAACTTAAACAGACATCTCTAATTTAAACAGACATCTCCACCTTAATCAGACATCTCTAGATTAAACAGACATCTCTAATTTAAACAGACATCTCTAGATTAAACAGACATCTCTAGATTAAACAGACATCTCTAACTTAAACAGACATCTCTAACTTAAACAGACATCTCTAATTTAAACAGACATCTCTAATTTAAACAGACATCTCTAATTTAAACAGACATCTCTAATTTAAACAGACATCTCTAACTTAAACAGACATCTCTAACTTAATCAGACATCTCTAGATTAAACAGACATCTCTAATTTAAACAGACATCTCCAGATTAAACAGACATCTCTAATTTAAACAGACAGATGTTGATGGGGATTTGTTTATTATGTTATTTAGATTTCAGCTAGGGTGCGACCATTGTAGGCTAAGGGTGTAAAATGAGGATGGCCTGGTCTCAAAAATCCCCCAAAGGCTCTTTTAAAGGTGGATCAGTTTAGCCTTTTAGATCATTATGAATCAGATTACATGGAGAGGGGGGACCTGATCCTAGATCATAATGAATCAGATTACATGGAGAGGGGGACCTGATCCTAGATCATAATGAATCGGATTACATGGAGAGGAGGGACTGATCCTAGATCATAATGAATCAGATTACATGGAGAGAGGGGACCTGATCCTAGATCATAATGAATCAGATTACATGGAGAGGGGGACCTGATCCTAGATCATAATGAATCAGATTACATGGAGAGGAGGGACCTGATCCTAGATCATAATGAATCAGATTACATGGAGAGGGGGGACCTGATCCTAGATCATAATGAATCAGATTACATGGAGAGGGGGGACCTGATCCTAGATCATAATGAATCAGATTACATGGAGAGGAGGGACCTGATCCTAGATCATAATGAATCAGATTACATGGAGAGGGGGACCTGATCCTAGATCATATTTAATCAGAATACATGGACAGGGGGGACCTGATCCTAGATCATACTGAATCAGATTACATGGAGAGGGGGGACCTGATCCTAGATCATTATGAATCAGAATACATGGAGAGGGGGACCTGATCCTAGATCATATTGAATCAGATTAAATGCAGAGGGTGACCTGGTCCTAGATCATAATGAATACGATTACATGGAGAGGGTGACCTGATCATAATGAATCAGATTACATGGAGAGGAGGACCTGATCCTAGATCATTATGAATCAGATTACATAGACAGTGGGACCTGATCCTAGATCATAATGAATCAGCTTACATGGAGAGGGGAGACCTGATCCTAGATCATTATGAATCACATTACTTGGAGAGGGGGGAACTGATCCTATATCAGCTCTGAGACACTGCCTTTATGATTATATGCCCCAGAGTCACCAGGACCAAGAGACCAAACTGACCACATTTACATCTCAAGGTATTCCGGACAATAGCTCATTTGCTGCTTAAGGTCTTATTCGGGAGAAGCTGTTTACATACACCAATGATATCCCATTTCACAAGTATCCCAGTGCCATGAATAAACTGAGTATTACTCTTTAAATTCATATGGGTTAAATGGAATATTAATTGAAATCTGGACACTAACTGTAGGCCTATCAACTAATATAATATTAATTGAAATCTGGACACTGACTGTAGGCCTATCAACTAATATAATATTAACTTAAATCTGGACACTGACTGTAGGCACATACTCTAATATAATATAATATTAACTCTTGCAGAATGATGCATTTCTTGTCATTTAAATGAAACAACACATGTTCATTTAGTCCGGGGAACAGGGGTGGATAAATATGATTTATTTCAGTTGAGATATCTCTTGAGATAATGTGAATGAGAGTATAAGGTGTTATCTTTGACACTATGATGCAAGCAGACAGTATTTTCAACCTGATCAGAAACGTGTTTCATTGTTTCTCAGCTTTTCTGTTCCTTCAAACCCTTCAGACTCATGATTTGGACATTTGGACAGGAACAATCTTTCCACTGTTCTGGAGTTATTGCGCTTTCTCCCCGGTCCCTAAACTAAACCCTTCAGACTGATGATATATGGACATTTGGACAGGAACAATCTTTCCACTGTTCTGGAGTTATTGTGTTTTCTCCCCGGTCCCTAAACTAAACCCTTCAGACTGATGACATATGGACATTTGGACAGGAACAATCTTTCCACTGTTCTGGAGTTATTGCGCTTTCTCCCCGGTCCCTAAACTAAACCCTTCAGACTGATGACATATGGACATTTTACACAGGACCACTCTTTCCACTGTTCTGGAGTTATTGCGCTTTCTCCCCGGTCCCGAAACTAAATGGTCAACTTTACCAGTGTTAACTACATTACTAATGCATTCATTCTATCAATGTCAAACAATATTCTGGAGAGAACTACTTTATTTAGTCTGTCAATGTAACACATTATACTGGAGAGAACTACTTTATTTAGTCTGTCAATGTAACACATTATACTGGAGAGAACTACTTTATTTAGTCTGTCAATGTAACACATTATTCTGGAGAGAACTACTTTATTTAGTCTGTCAATATTCTGGAGAGAACTACTTTATTTAGTCTGTCAATGTAACACATTATTCTGGAGAGAACTACTTTATTTAGTCTGTCAATATTCTGGAGAGAACTACTTTATTTAGTCTGTCATTATTCTGGAGAGAACTACTTTATTTAGTCTGTCATTATTCTGGAGAGAACTACTTTATTTAGTCTGTCATTATTCTGGAGAGAACTACTTTATTTAGTCTGTCATTATTCTGGAGAGAACTACTTTATTTAGTCTGTCATTATTCTGGAGAGAACTACTTTATTTAGTCTGTCATTATTCTGGAGAGAACTACTTTATTTAGTCTATCATTATTCTGGAGAGAACTACTTTATTTAGTCTGTCAATGTAACACATTATTCTGGAGAGAACTACTTTATTTAGTCTGTCAATGTAACACATTATTCTGGAGAGAACTACTTTATTTAGTCTATCATTATTCTGGAGAGAACTACTTTATTTAGTCTGTCAATGTAACACATTATTCTGGAGAGAACTACTTTATTTAGTCTGTCAATGTAAAACATTATTCTGGAGAGAACTACTTTATTTAGTCTGTCATTATTCTGGAGAGAACTACTTTATTTAGTCTGTCAATGTAACACATTATTCTGGAGAGAACTACTTTATTTAGCCTGTCATTATTCTGGAGAGAACTACTTTATTTAGTCTGTCATTATTCTGGAGAACACTACTTTATTTAGTCTGTCATTATTCTGGAGAGAACTACTTTATTTAGTCTGTCATTATTCTGGAGAGAACTACTTTATTTAGTCTATCATTATTCTGGAGAGAACTACTTTATTTAGTCTGTCAATGTAACACATTATTCTGGAGAGAACTACTTTATTTAGTCTGTCATTATTCTGGAGAGAACTACTTTATTTAGTCTGTCATTATTCTGGAGAGAACTACTTTATTTAGTCTGTCATTATTCTGGAGAGAACTACTTTATTTAGCCTGTCATTATTCTGGAGAGAACTACTTTATTTAGTCCATCATTATTCTGGAGAGAACTACTTTATTTAGTCTGTCATTATTCTGGAGAGAACTACTTTATTTAGTCTGTCATTATTCTGGAGAGAACTACTTTATTTAGTCTATCATTATTCTGGAGAGAACTACTTTATTTAGTCCATCATTATTCTGGAGAGAACTACTTTATTTAGTCTGTCAATGTAACACATTATTCTGGAGAGAACTACTTTATTTAGCCTGTCATTATTCTGGAGAGAACTACTTTATTTAGTCTGTCATTATTCTGGAGAGCACTACTTTATTTAGTCTATCAATGTAAAACATTATTCTGGAGAGAACTACTTTATTTAGTCTTCTGGGGCAACAAGTTATGACAGAAGAGAAGCTGCATGTATCAAACTATAGTTGAAGAACACATGACCTACCAAATGTTGAAAATTCTAAGCAGAAATGTATCTAAATTGCAGCCAGTAGGCTATACGGTCCAGTACAGAGTAACAAACTGCACAGGTAGCCTACTTTTGAATTAGATTTTTTTGACAATCAGATGAAAACATCATTTGTGAAAACAGCCTGAGCAGACAGCAGAAACAACAGTAAATGGGATAAGATGTGTACATGCATCAATTTAAAAACACAATACTTCAGAGTATCCTCAATAATAACGGGATATTGGTGTGCATGTAAACGTGGTCACTGTTGTTGGAATGTCTAGTTACAGCAGGTGTTTACTGCCATCTACTGGAACATACAGAGAATACATACAGACACAAATGTCAGGTTCAATAGCCTTGTTCAAGCATTGTACAAGTCTCTACACACAGAGTCCGGGGACCAGCCCAGCTAGTCGATTACCTATCAACTAGACTCCGTAACAAGCAGTTTTCAAAGTGGAAACTAATCAGTAGCCCTGCATGTTATAAGGTAGACTATTTAGATTGTAACTATGGAGACACCTATTTTACAACCCTTTTTCCATAAAAAATACTAACGCTCTAGAACTGATGCGCATCAACAAATAAGGTGACAAAGCAGGAAAACTACTTTAGGTGCTCTACAGCGTGTTAGATAAATTCACTAGGAGGTGGTTTAAACTGTGTTCTAATGCGACTTTACTGATGGAAAACCATATCATGCGGAGGGTTTTTCTCATGCTCAGTTCTTGGGTCTTGTTTTTTCTCCTGCTCAGTTCCTGGGTCTTGTTTTTTCTCATGCTCAGTTCTTTGGTCTTGTTTTTTCTCATGCTCAGTTCTTGGGTCTTGTTTTTTTCTCATGCTCAGTTCTTTTGTCTTGTTTTTTCTCATGCTCAGTTCTTGGGTCTTGTTTTTTCTCATGCTCAGTTCTTGGGTCTTGTTTTTTCTCATGCTCAGTTCTTGGGTCTTGTTTTTTCTCATGCTCAGTTCTTGGGTCTTGTTTTTTCTCATGCTCAGTTCTTGGGTCTTGTTTTTTCTCCTGCTCAGTTCTTGGGTCTTGTTTTTTCTCATGCTCAGTTCTTGGGTCTTGTTTTTTCTCATGCTCAGTTCTTGGGTCTTGTTTTTTCTCATGCTCAGTTCTTGGGTCTTGTTTTTTCTCATGCTCAGTTCTTGGGTCTTGTTTTTTCTCATGCTCAGTTCTTGTGTCTTGATTTTTCTCATGCTCAGTTCTTGGGTCTTGTTTTTCTCATGCTCAGTTCTTGTGTCTTGTTTTTTCTCATGCTCAGTTCTTGGGTCTTGTTTTTTCTCATGCTCAGTTCTTGGGTCTTGTTTTTCTCATGCTCAGTTCTTGGGTCTTGTTTTTCTCATACTCAGTTCTTGTGTCTTGTTTTTCTCATGCTCAGTTCTTGGGTCTTGTTTTTTCTCATGCTCAGTTCTTCCTTGCCACCGTGCTTCTACACCTGCATTGCTTGCTGTTTGGGGTTTTAGGCTGGGTTTCTGTACAGCACTTTGAGATATCAGCTGATGTACGAAGGGCTATATAAATACATTTGATTTGATTTGATTTGATTTAGGCTACCTGCCTCCCCAACACTCTAACCACTAGGCTACCTGCCTCCCCAACACTCTAACCACTAGGCTACCTGCCTCCCCAACACACTAACCACTAGGCTACCTGCCTCCCCAACACTCTAACCACTAGGCTACCTGCCTCCTCTACACTCTAACCACTAGGCTACCTGCCACCCCAACACTCTAACCACTAGGCTACCTGCCGCCCCAACACTCTAACCACTAGGCTACCTGCCGCCCCAACACTCTAACCACTAGGCTACCTGCCGCCCCAACACTCTAACCACTAGGCTACCTGCCGCCCCAACACTCTAACCACTAGGCTACCTGCCTCCCAACACTCTAACCACTAGGCTACCTGCCGCCCCAACACTCTAACCACTAGGCTACCTGCCGCCCCAACACTCTAACCACTAGGCTACCTGCCTCCCCAACACTCTAACCACTAGGCTACCTGCCGCCCCAACACTCTAACCACTAGGCTACCTGCCGCCCAAACGCTCTAACCACTAGGCTACCTGCCGCCACAACGCTCTAACCACTGGGCTACCTGCCGCCCCAACGCTCTAAGCACTGGGCTACCTGCCGCCCAACGCTCTAACCACTAGGCTACCTGCCGCCCCCAACGCTCTAACCACTAGGCTACCTGCCGCCCCAACGCTCTAACCACTGGGCTACCTGCCGCCCCAACGCTCTAACCACTGGGCTACCTGCCGCCCCAACGCTCTAACCACTAGGCTACCTGCCGCCCCAACGCTCTAACCACTAGGCTACCTGCCGCCCCAACGCTCTAACCACTAGGCTACCTGCCGCCCCAACGCTCTAACCACTAGGCTACCTGCCGCCCCAACGCTCTAACCTCTAGGCTACCTGCCGCCCCAACGCTCTAACCACTAGGCTACCTGCCGCCCCAACTCTCTAACCATTAGGCTACCTGCCGCCCCAACTCTCTAACCATTAGGCTACCTGCTGCCCCAACACTCTAACCAGTAAGCTACCTGCCGCCCCAAAATAAGATGTAGGCCTATCAGAGGCTATTAGTTAGTTTTCAGGCCTTGTGGGCGGGTGTTGAGTGGTCATTGGGCTAGAAAATGTAACTACATTAAACAACCTTATAGTTTGGATGTGTTTGTTAGTAAACTGTTTTATTTCTAAGAGATAATTAATAAAATAATTAGTTGTCACTGTGTTAACCACAACCAACATGTTGGATCTCTGTTTAGTTGTCACTGTGTTAACCACAACCAACATGTTGGATCTCTGTTTAGTTGTCTCTGTGTTAACCACAACCAACATGTTGGATCTCTGTTTAGTTGTCACTGTGTTAACCACAACCAACATGTTGGATCTCTGTTTAGGGGTCACTGTGTTAACCACAACCAACATGCTGGATCTCTGTTTAGTTGTCACTGTGTTAACCACAACCAACATGTTGTATCTCTGTTTAGTTGTCACTGTGTTAACCACAACCAACATGTTGGATCTCTGTTTAGTTGTCTCTGTGTTAACCACAACCAACATGTTGGATCTCTGTTTAGTTGTCTCTGTGTTAACCACAACCAACATGTTGGATCTCTGTTTAGTTGTCACTGTGTTAACCACAACCAACATGTTGGATCTCTGTTTAGTTGTCACTGTGTTAACCACAACCAACATGTTGGATCTCTGTTTAGTTGTCACTGTGTTAACCACAACCAACATGCTGGATCTCTGTTTAGTTGTCACTGTGTTAACCACAACCAACATGTTGGATCTCTGTTTAGTTGTCACTGTGTTAACCACAACCAACATGTTGGATCTCTGTTTAGTTGTCACTGTGTTAACCACAACCAACATGTTGGATCTCTGTTTAGTTGTCACTGTGTTAACCACAACCAACATGTTGGATCTCTGTTTAGTTGTCACTGTGTTAACCACAACCAACATGTTGGATCTCTGTTTAGTTGTCACTGTGTTAACCACAACCAACATGCTGGATCTCTGTTTAGTTGTCACTGTGTTAATAACCACAACCAACATGTTGGATCTCTGTTTAGTTGTCACTGTGTTAACCACAACCAACATGTTGGATCTCTGTTTAGGGGTCAGTGCTCTAAAATGAGTCTCTCTGGGGAGAGAGCGGAGGGGGACCCTGCCTCTAAAATGAGTCTCTCTGGGGAACCTGACACCAAAACTAAGAGGTGAGATGACAATATTGTTTCAGAATGTATATTCTAAAACGTGTTTAAATCAGAAAATATTGCATATGTGTACATTCTATATACTGTAACTATATACTATATACTACATTCTATATACTGTAACTATATACTATATACTGCATTCTATATACTGTAACTATATACTATATACTGTAACTATATACTATATACTGCATTCTATATACTGTAACTGTATACTATATACTACATTCTATATACTGTAACTATATATTATATACTGCATTCTATATACTGTAACTATATACTATATACTGCATTCTATATACTGTAACTATATACTATATACTACATTCTATATACTGTAACTATATACTATATACTGCATTCTATATACTGTAACTATATACTATATACTACATTCTATATACTGCAACTATATACTATATACTACATTCTATATACTGTAACTATATACTATATACTACATTCTATATACTGTAACTATATACTATATACTGCATTCTATATACTGTAACTATATACTATATACTACATTCTATATACTGCAACTATATACTATATACTACATTCTATATACTGTAACTATATACTATATACTACATTCTATATACTGCAACTATATACTATATACTACATTCTATATACTGTAACTATATACTATATACTACATTCTATATACTGTAACTATATACTATATACTACATTCTATATACTGTAACTATATACTATATACTACATTCTATATACTGTAACTATATACTATATACTACATTCTATATACTGTAACTATATACTATATACTACATTCTATATATTGTAACTATATACTATATACTACATTCTATATACTGTAACTATATACTATATACTGTAACTATATACTATATACTACATTCTATATACTGTAACTATATACTATATACTGCATTCTATATACTGTAACTATATACTATATACTACATTCTATATACTGTAACTATATACTATATACTGCATTCTATATACTGTAACTATATACTATATACTACATTCTATATACTGTAACTATATACTATATACTGCATTCTATATACTGTAACTATATACTATATATACTACATTCTATATACTGTAACTATATACTATATACTGCATTCTATATACTGTAACTATATACTATATACTACATTCTATATACTGTAACTATATACTATATACTGCATTCTATATACTGTAACTATATACTATATACTACATTCTATATACTGTAACTATATACTATATACTGCATTCTATATACTGTAACTATATACTATATACTACATTCTATATACTGTAACTATATACTATATACTACATTCTATATACTGTAACTATATACTATATACTACATTCTATATACTGTAACTATATACTATATACTACATTCTATATACTGTAACTATATACTATATACTACATTTTATATACTGTAACTATATACTATATACTACATTCTATATACTGTAACTATATACTATATACTACATTCTATATACTGTAACTATATACTATATACTACATTCTATATACTGTAACTATATACTATATACTACATTCTATATACTGTAACTATATACTATATACTACATTCTATATACTGTAACTATATACTATATACTACATTCTATATACTGTAACTATATACTATATACTACATTCTATATACTGTAACTATATACTATATACTACATACTATATACTGTAACTATATACTATATACTACATTCTATATACTGTAACTATATACTATATACTACATTCTATATACTGTAGCTATATACTATATACTACATTCTATATACTGTAACTATATACTACATTCTATATACTGTAACTATATACTATATACTACATTCTATATACTGTAACTATATACTATATACTACATTCTATATACTGTAACTATATACTATATACTACATTCTATATACTGTAACTATATACTATATACTACATTCTATATACTGTAACTATATACTATATACTACATTCTATATACTGTAACTATATACTATATACTACATTCTATATACTGTAACTATATACTATATACTACATTCTATATACTGTAACTATATACTATATACTACATTCTATATACTGTAACTATATACTATATACTACATTCTATATACTGTAACTATATACTATATACTACATTCTATATACTGTAACTATATACTATATACTACATACTATATACTGTAACTATATACTATATACTACATTCTATATACTGTAACTATATACTATATACTACATTCTATATACTGTAGCTATATACTATATACTACATTCTATATACTGTAACTATATACTACATTCTATATACTGTAACTATATACTATATACTACATTCTATATACTGTAACTATATACTATATACTACATTCTATATACTGTAACTATATACTATATACTACATTCTATATACTGTAACTATATACTATATACTACATTCTATATACTGTAACTATATACTATATACTACATTCTATATACTGTAACTATATACTATATACTACATTCTATATATACTGTAACTATATACTATATACTACATTCTATATACTGTAACTATATACTATATACTACATTCTATATATTGTAACTATATACTATATACTACATTCTATATACTGTAACTATATACTATATACTGTAACTATATACTATATACTACATTCTATATACTGTAACTATATACTATATACTGCATTCTATATACTGTAACTATATACTATATACTACATTCTATATACTGTAACTATATACTATATACTGCATTCTATATACTGTAACTATATACTATATACTACATTCTATATACTGTAACTATATACTATATACTGCATTCTATATACTGTAACTATATACTATATACTACATTCTATATACTGTAACTATATACTATATACTGCATTCTATATACTGTAACTATATACTATATACTACATTCTATATACTGTAACTATATACTATATACTGCATTCTATATACTGTAACTATATACTATATACTACATTCTATATACTGTAACTATATACTATATACTGCATTCTATATACTGTAACTATATACTATATACTACATTCTATATACTGTAACTATATACTATATACTGCATTCTATATACTGTAACTATATACTATATACTACATTCTATATACTGTAACTATATACTATATACTACATTCTATATACTGTAACTATATACTATATACTACATTCTATATACTGTAACTATATACTATATACTACATTCTATATACTGTAACTATATACTATATACTACATTTTATATACTGTAACTATATACTATATACTACATTCTATATACTGTAACTATATACTATATACTACATTCTATATACTGTAACTATATACTATATACTACATTCTATATACTGTAACTATATACTATATACTACATTCTATATACTGTAACTATATACTATATACTACATTCTATATACTGTAACTATATACTATATACTACATTCTATATACTGTAACTATATACTATATACTACATTCTATATACTGTAACTATATACTACATACTATATACTGTAACTATATACTATATACTACATTCTATATACTGTAACTATATACTATATACTACATTCTATATACTGTAGCTATATACTATATACTACATTCTATATACTGTAACTATATACTACATTCTATATACTGTAACTATATACTATATACTACATTCTATATACTGTAACTATATACTATATACTACATTCTATATACTGTAACTATATACTATATACTACATTCTATATACTGTAACTATATACTATATACTACATTCTATATACTGTAACTATATACTATATACTACATTCTATATACTGTAACTATATACTATATACTACATTCTATATACTGTAACTATATACTATATACTACATTCTATATACTGTAACTATATACTAAATACTACATTCTATATACTGTAACTATATACTATATACTACATTCTATATACTGTAACTATATACTAAATACTACATTCTATATACTGTAACTATATACTATATACTACATTCTATATACTGTAACTATATACTACATTCTATATACTGTAACTGTTCTAGATTTGTTTTGTTTTGTTGTTGATCCATTTTTCATCAAATCAAGTCTGTCTTTTTTAAGTGAAATTTACCCACTTTAGAAGCCTTTATAAAGACTTGAAGTCATTTAATAATTTCTACAAACAATCAAATATAATTTACCAACATTTCTGAAAGTGGACACAGCGTTTGGGAATGAAACTCTTCTTATGTTTCCCCCTCTGAGCTCAGAGTAGATGAGAGATGTAATGTTTGTCTCTGTTGAAGTCCAATCAAGCAGGAGAGACCAGCCTCCCCTGTTCCCAGCTGTGTGTCCATGAAGAGTGACCGGTCTATGGGTCTACCTATATACTTTAGAGAGGGAGACTTTTCTACTGAACAAAGGTAAGAAGAACTCATGGGTCCTGGTCAGTGAGTTAAACAACACTGTCTCTAGTCATTTCTCCTCTCCCATTTTCCCATTTATTGTTGTTGTTTTCATAATCCATAGGCTAATAATTTTGTCCATTTTCAGTCCTAAAACAATATTAAACAAACACAACATGCTGGATCTCTGTTTAGGGGTCAGTTCTCTAAAATGAGTCTCTCTGGGGAGAGAGAGGAGGGGGGCCCTGCTTCTAAAATGAGTCTCTCTGGTGAGAGAGAGGAGGGGGGCCCTGCTTCTAAAATGAGTCTCTCTGGGGAGAGAGAGAAGGGGGGCCCTGCCTCTAAATGATTCTCTCTGGGGAGAGAGAGGAGGGCACTGCCTCTAAAATGAGTCTTTCTGGGGAGAGAGAGGAGGGGGCCCTGCCTCTAAAATGAGTCTCTGGGGAGAGAGAAGGGGGCCCTGCCTCTAAAATGATTCTCTGGGGAGAGAGAGGAGGGCATTGCCTCTAAAATTGGTCTCTCTGGGGAACATGACACCAAAACTAAGAGGTGAGCTGACAGTATTGATTAAGAATGTATATTCCAAATAGTACTAGACTATAGTGACTAACACTGACATGAATTTCCCATTTCAATTATTTGTTGTTTTCATAAACCATAGGCTTATTATTTTTTCCATTTTCATAGTCCTAAATATTAAACAAACACAACGTACCCTCCCTGTGTGTGTGTGTGTGTGTGTGTGTGTGTGTGTGTGTGTGTGTGTGTGCACTCCCTGGATGAGGAGAAGTAATCTCTATCCTGATTGTCTAGTCACTTTTACCTCTACCTACATGTACATATTACCTCAATTATAACCTCATTATTACCTCAACTACCTGGTACCCTGCACATTGACTCAGGACTGGTTCTCCTTATAGTCTCATTATTACCTCAACTACCTGGTACCCTGCACAATTACTCAGGACTGGTACTCCTTATAGTCTCATTATTACCTCAACTACCTGGTACCCTGCACATTGACTCAGTACTGGTTCTCCTTATAGTCTCATTATTACCTCAACTACCTGGTACCCTGCACATTGACTCAGTACTGGTTCTCCTTATAGTCTCTGTCCCTGAGATATGAATGACGCAGTGACAGAGACTACAACAAAACATGCTAACCTCTCACCATTACCAATAACAGAGGCTACAACAAAACATGCTAACCTCTCACCATTACCAGTAACAGAGGCTACAACAAAACATGCTAACCTCTCACCATTACCAACAGAGGGGGTTTGATCTTTGTGCCTCCGTAACTTTCTCATTCATCATCATTCACAATTTATTCATGATTATTCATAATCATGGTAGCATCCACATGAATGTAGAAGTGTTCAGAAACATCTTCTATTCTTACTGACAATACAAGTGAAGTGACTCCAAAATGACAGGACATTATTCACCATTCAGTTTCTATTAGGAAAAACATCTAAAACACAACCAAGACAAACTGCTAATTAATTCACCAAGTTAGTAGAATCACAAGCTTGATGTAATCACTGCAGGCATGGAATATGGGACAAAATACTAAACTTATGACTACTTTAATACAATATAAGTGAATTTGTCAGAATAATTTAGACTTCTTCAAATGGGAGAACTAGATACACAAAGTGCTTTCATTTCTAAATGGTTAAACAGATATGATATGTATGAATACCCTGAAATAAAAGGTGACATTCTGTTCTGTCACCTAATATGAAACATGTATGTAGGGTTTATGGCTTTGGTTTATGTTCATATAATGTTCATGTATTCATGGTGGACTTCTCAGGCTAGTTAAGACAAACATTCTGACCACCACTTGGACAAAGGTGTGTGTGTGTGTGTGTGTGTGTGTGTGTGTGTGTGTGTGTGTGTGTGTGTGAGTTCAGGTGCTTCACTCAATGACTGTCTGTTCTTCTGCTTACCGCTACAGTGTGGAACATGGTGGAGAGAACACAATGAAACCTGGACTTAGAAAATGTGAGTATTGACTGCTGTGAAGAATATGACTAAGAATAAGTCTTAATTCAAGTTAAGTCAAAGTCAAAGACCACCATCATTACTTACTTGGTCATATTAAATATCAGCTGTAGTTCTACAGAAGCAGAAATCAGAGACACCAAAGTTTACAAAGAGTTGCTTTGACAATGTGTGTGTTGTGTGTTGTGTGTGTGTGTGTGTGTGTGTGTGTGTGTGTGTGTGTGTGTGTGTGTGTGTGTGTGTGTGTGTGTGTGTGTGTGTGTGTGTGTGTGTGTGTGTGTGTGTGTGTGTGTGTGTGTGTGTGTGTGTGTGTGTGTGTGTGTGTGTGTGTGTGTGTGTGTGTGTGTATGTGTGTGTGTGTGTGTGTGTGTGTGTGTGTGTGTGTGTGTGTGTGTGTGTGTGTGTGTGTGTGTGTGTGTGTCTTTAATGGGAATAAGTGTGTTTTATATTACCATACAGTACAACACATGACCATTCAACAAGTCTCAAGTGCCCTAGACTTCTCCTTTTGATACCTAGAAACATCTACATTAAATGAATTAGTGAAAAGTGAGTTAACATTCTAATGTGAATGATGAGGATTTCTAATATTGTGTCTGGTTTCATCCATCAGATGCCTGTGATCTCACACTGGACCCAAACACAGTATTCAGATACTGCTTTCTGTCTGAGGGGAACAAAAAGGTGACACATATGGGGAAGTACCATCCGTATCCTGATCACCCAGAGAGATTTGAGCACTGTGGAGAGGTGCTGTGTAGAGAGAGTCTGACTGGGCGCTGTTACTGGGAGGTAGAGTGGAGTGGGGGAGAGGCTGATATAGGAGTGGCATATAAAGGAATCAGCAGGAGAGGAGAGTTTAATGACTGTTATCTTGGATACAATGACAAGTCCTGGAGTCTGCGCTGCTCTGACAACAGTTACATTGCCTGGCACAATAATAACTTCACTACCATAGACATCCCCTCCTCCAGCCCCTACAGAGTAGGAGTGTATCTGGACTGGCCAGCCGGCACTCTGTCCTTCTACATAGTCTCCTCGGACACACTGACCCACCTGTACACATTCCACACCACATTCACTGAACCCCTCTATCCAGGGTTTCATCTTTGGGGTTGTGGCGTCTCAGCGTCCTTTGTCAGGTGATTCTGAATAACAATGACCTGAAGGATTCAGGAGTGAAGCTGCTCTCTGCTGGACTGGGGAATCCCCACTGTAATCTGGAGACTCTGAGGTCAGTATTATCAGATATGAAAGCACTGGCTGTCAGACTGTGGAGTCACAGAGGAAGGCTGTGCTTCTCTGGTCTCAGCTCTGGAGTCAAACCCCTCACACCTGAGAGAGCTGGATCTGAGTAACAATGACTGGAGAATCCCCACTGTAAACTGGAGACTCTGAGGTCAGTATTCCTGTAGTTGGTCAGCAAGTGATAACTGTTCACCAGATCCACATGTGTTTACCAGACACACATAGTCCTCACAATATGTGTTTGGACAGTGAAGCTTACAGTTTTAAATTTGGTGCTATGCTCCAGCATTTTGGATTTGAGATATAATGTTTCATATTAGGTGACAGTACAGAATGTCACCTTTTTTTTGAGGGTATTTTCATACATATCTTTTTAACAGTTTAGAAATGAAAGCACTTTATGTATCTAGTTCTCCCATTTGAAGAAGTCTAAATTATTTGGACAAATTCACTTATATTGTATTAAAGTAGTCATAAGTTTAGTGTTTGGTCCCATATTCCATGAATGCAGTGATTACATCAAGCTTGTGATTCTACTAACTTGTTGAATTAATTAGCAGTTTGTCTTGGTTGTGTTCTGGATGTTTTCCTAATAGAAACTGAATGGTGAATAATGTCCTGTCATTTTGGAGTCACTTCACTTGTATTGTCAGTAAGAATAGAAGATGTTTCTGAACACTTCTACATTCATGTGGATGCTACTATGATTATTACTCAGTAGTGGTTCTCCTTATAGTCTCATTATTACCTCAACTACCTGGTACCCTGCACATTGACTCAGTACTGGTTCTCCTTATAGTCTCATTATTACCTCAACTACCTGGTACCCTGCACATTGACTCAGTACTGGTTCTCCTTATAGTCTCATTATTACCTCAACTACCTGGTACCCTGCACATTGACTCAGTACTGGTTCTCCTTATAGTCTCATTATTACCTCAACTACCTGGTACCCTGCACATTGACTCAGTACTGGTTCTCCTTATAGTCTCATTATTACCTCAACTACCTGGTACCCTGCACATTGACTCAGTACTGGTTCTCCTTATAGTCTCATTATTACCTCAACTACCTGGTACCCTGCACATTGACTCAGTACTGGTTCTCCTTATAGTCTCATTATTACCTCAACTACCTGGTACCCTGCACATTGACTCAGTACTGGTACTCCTTATAGTCTCATTATTACCTCAACTACCTGGTACCCTGCACATTGACTCAGTACTGGTTCTCCTTATAGTCTCATTATTACCTCAACTACCTGGTACCCTGCACATTGACTCAGTACTGGTTCTCCTTATAGTCTCATTATTACCTCAACTACCTGGTACCCTGCACATTGACTCAGTACTGGTTCTCCTTATAGTCTCATTATTACCTCAACTACCTGGTACCCTGCACATTGACTCAGTACTGGTACTCCTTATAGTCTCATTATTACCTCAACTACCTGGTACCCTGCACATTGACTCAGTGCTGGTACTCCTTATAGTCTCATTATTACCTCAACTACCTGGTACCCTGCACATTGACTCAGTACTGGTACTCCTTATAGTCTCATTATTACCTCAACTACCTGGTACCCTGCACATTGACTCAGTACTGGTACTCCTTATAGTCTCATTATTACCTCAACTACCTGGTACCCTGCACATTGACTCAGTACTGGTACTCCTTATAGTCTCATTATTACCTCAACTACCTGGTACCCTGCACATTGACTCAGTACTGGTTCTCCTTATAGTCTCATTATTACCTCAACTACCTGGTACCCTGCACATTGACTCAGTACTGGTACTCCTTATAGTCTCATTATTACCTCAACTACCTGGTACCCTGCACATTGACTCAGTACTGGTTCTCCTTATAGTCTCATTATTACCTCAACTACCTGGTACCCTGCACATTGACTCAGTACTGGTTCTCCTTATAGTCTCATTATTACCTCAACTACCTGGTACCCTGCACATTGACTCAGTACTGGTTCTCCTTATAGTCTCATTATTACCTCAACTACCTGGTACCCTGCACATTGACTCAGTACTGGTACTCCTTATAGTCTCATTATTACCTCAACTACCTGGTACCCTGCACATTGACTCAGTGCTGGTACTCCTTATAGTCTCATTATTACCTCAACTACCTGGTACCCTGCACATTGACTCAGTACTGGTACTCCTTATAGTCTCATTATTACCTCAACTACCTGGTACCCTGCACATTGACTCAGTACTGGTACTCCTTATAGTCTCATTATTACCTCAACTACCTGGTACCCTGCACATTGACTCAGTACTGGTACTCCTTATAGTCTCATTATTACCTCAACTACCTGGTACCCTGCACATTGACTCAGTACTGGTACTCCTTATAGCCTCATTATTACCTCAACTACCTGGTACCCTGCACATTGACTCAGTACTGGTACTCCTTATAGTCTCATTATTACCTCAACTACCTGGTACCCTGCACATTGACTCAGTACTGGTTCTCCTTATAGTCTCATTATTACCTCAACTACCTGGTACCCTGCACATTGACTCAGTACTGGTTCTCCTTATAGTCTCATTATTACCTCAACTACCTGGTACCCTGCACATTGACTCAGTACTGGTTCTCCTTATAGTCTCATTATTACCTCAACTACCTGGTACCCTGCACATTGACTCAGTACTGGTACTCCTTATAGTCTCATTATTACCTCAACTACCTGGTACCCTGCACATTGACTCAGTACTGGTTCTCCTTATAGTCTCATTATTACCTCAACTACCTGGTACCCTGCACATTGACTCAGTACTGGTTCTCCTTATAGTCTCATTATTACCTCAACTACCTGGTACCCTGCACATTGACTCAGTACTGGTTCTCCTTATAGTCTCATTATTACCTCAACTACCTGGTACCCTGCACATTGACTCAGTACTGGTACTCCTTATAGTCTCATTATTACCTCAACTACCTGGTACCCTGCACATTGACTCAGTACTGGTACTCCTTATAGTCTCATTATTACCTCAACTACCTGGTACCCTGCACATTGACTCAGTACTGGTACTCCTTATAGTCTCATTATTACCTCAACTACCTGGTACCCTGCACATTGACTCAGTACTGGTTCTCCTTATAGTCTCATTATTACCTCAACTACCTGGTACCCTGCACATTGACTCAGTACTGGTTCTCCTTATAGTCTCATTATTACCTCAACTACCTGGTACCCTGCACATTGACTCAGTACTGGTACTCCTTATAGTCTCATTATTACCTCAACTACCTGGTACCCTGCACATTGACTCAGTACTGGTACTCCTTATAGTCTCATTATTACCTCAACTACCTGGTACCCTGCACATTGACTCAGTACTGGTTCTCCTTATAGTCTCATTATTACCTCAACTACCTGGTACCCTGCACATTGACTCAGTACTGGTTCTCCTTATAGTCTCATTATTACCTCAACTACCTGGTACCCTGCACATTGACTCAGTACTGGTTCTCCTTATAGCCTCATTATTACCTCAACTACCTGGTACCCTGCACATTGACTCAGTACTGGTACTCCTTATAGTCTCATTATTACCTCAACTACCTGGTACCCTGCACATTGACTCAGTACTGGTACTCCTTATAGTCTCATTATTACCTCAACTACCTGGTACCCTGCACATTGACTCAGTACTGGTACTCCTTATAGTCTCTGGCCCTGAGATATGAATGACGCAGTTACAGAGACTACAACAAAACATGGAAACCTCTCACCATTACCAGTAACAGAGACTACAACAAAACATGCTAACCTCTCACCATTACCAGTAACAGAGACTACAACAAAACATGCTAACCTCTCACCATTACCAATAACAGAGACTACAACAAAACATACTAACCTCTCACCATTACCAATAACAGAGACTACAACAAAACATGCTAACCTCTCACCATTACCAATAACAGAGACTACAACAAAACATACTAACCTCTCACCATTACCAATAACAGAGACTACAACAAAACATGCTAACCTCTCACCATTACCAATAACAGAGACTACAACAAAACATGCTAACCTCTCACCATTACCAATAACAGAGACTACAACAAAACATACTAACCTCTCACCATTACCAATAACAGAGACTACAACAAAACATGCTAACCTCTCACCATTACCAATAACAGAGACTACAACAAAACATGCTAACCTCTCACCATTACCAATAACAGAGGCTACAATAACACATGCTAACCTCTCACCATTACCAATAACAGAGGCTACAACAAAACATGCTAACCTCTCACCATTACCAATAACAGAGGCTACAATAACACATGCTAACCTCTCACCATTACCAATAACAGAGGCTATAACAAAACATGCTAACCTCTCACCATTACCAATAACAGAGGCTACAATAACACATGCTAACCTCTCACCATTACCAATAACAGAGGCTATAACAAAACATGCTAACCTCTCACCATTACCAATAACAGAGGCTACAATAACACATGCTAACCTCTCACCATTACCAATAACAGAGGCTATAACAAAACATGCTAACCTCTCACCATTACCAATAACAGAGGCTACAATAACACATGCTAACCTCTCACCATTACCAATAACAGAGGCTATAACAAAACATACTAACCTCTCACCATTATCATTAACAGAGGCTACAACAAAACATGCTAACCTCTCACCATTACCAATAACAGAGGCTACAACAAAACATACTAACCTCTCACCATTACCAATAACAGAGACTACAACAAAACATGCTAACCTCTCACCATTACCAATAACAGAGGCTACAACAAAATATGCTAACCTCTCACCATTACCAATAACAGAGGCTACAACAAAACATGCTAACCTCTCACCATTACCAATAACAGAGGCTACAACAAAACATGCTAACCTCTCACCATTACCAATAACAGAGGCTACAACAAAACATGCTAACCTCTCACCATTACCAATAACAGAGGCTACAACAAAACATGCTAACCTCTCACCATTACCAATAACAGAGGCTACAACAAAACATGCTAACCTCTCACCATTACCAATAACAGAGGCTACAACAAAACATGCTAACCTCTCATCATTACCAGTAACAGAGGCTACAACAAAACATGCTAACCTCTCACCATTACCAATAACAGAGACTACAACAAAACATGCTAACCTCTAACATTTACCAATAACAGAGGCTACAAAAAAACATGCTAACTTCTCACCATTATCAATAACAGAGGCTACAACAAAACATGCTAACCTCTCACCATTACCAATAACAGAGGCTACAACAAAACATGCTAACCTCTCACCATTACCAATAACAGAGGCTGTAACAAAACATACTAACCTCTCACCATTACCAATAACAGAGGCTACAACAAAACATGCTAACCTCTCACCATTACCAATAACAGAGGCTACAACAAAACATGCTAACCTCTCACCATTACCAGTAACAGAGGCTACAACAAAACATGCTAACCTCTCACCATTACCAATAACAGAGACTACAACAAAACATAGTAACCTCTCACCATTACCAGTAACAGAGACTACAACAAAACATACTAACCTCTCACCATTACCAATAACAGAGGCTACAACAAAACATGCTAACCTCTCACCATTACCAATAACAGAGACTACAACAAAACATGCTAACCTCTCACCATTACCAGTAACAGAGGCTACAACAAAACATACTAACCTCTCACCATTACCAATAACAGAGGCTACAACAAAACATGCTAACCTCTCACCATTACCAATACCAGAGGCTACAACAAAACATGCTAACCTCTCACCATTACCAATAACAGAGACTACAACAAAACATGCTAACCTCTCACCATTACCAATAACAGAGGGGGTCTGATCTTTGTGCCTCTGTAACTTTCTCATTCATCATCATTCACAATTTATTCATGATTATTCATAATCATGGTAGCATCCACATAAATGTAGAAGTGTTCAGAAACATCCTCTATTCTTACTGACAATACAAGTGAAGTGACTCCAAAATGACAGGACATTATTCACCATTCAGTTTCTATTATGAAAAACATCCAAAACACAACCTAGACAAACTGCAAATGAATTCAACAAGTTAGTAGAATCACAAGCTTGATGTAATCACTGCAGGCTTGGAATATGGGACCAAACACTAAACTTATGACTACTTTAATACACTATAAGTGAATGTGTCCAAATAATTAGGACTTGTTCAAATTGGAGAACTATATACACAAAGTGCTTTCATTTCTAAATGGTTAAACAGATATGATATGTATGAATACCCTGAAATAAAAGGTGACATTCTGTTCTGTCACCTAATATGAAACATGTATGTAGGGTTTATGGCTTTGGTTTATGTTCATATAATGTTCATGTATTCATGGTGGACTTCTCAGGCTAGTTAAGACAAACATTCTGACCACCACTTGGACAAAGGTGTGTGTGTGTGTGTGTGTGTGTGTGTGTGTGTGTGTGTGTGTGTGTGTGTGTGTGTGTGTGTGTGTGTGTGTGAGTTCAGGTGTATCCCTCAATGACTGTCTGTTCTTCTTCTTACCACTACAGTGTGGAACATGGTGGAGAGAACAGAATGAAACCTGGGCTTAGAAAATGTGAGTGTTGACTGCTGTGAAGAATATGACTAAGAATAAGTCTTAATTCAAGTTAAGTCAAAGTCAAAGACCACCATCATTACTTACTTGGTCACATTAAATATCAGCTGTAGTTCTACAGAAGCAGAAATCAGGGACACCAACGTTTACAAAGAGTTGATTTGACAGTGTGTGTGTGTGTGTGTGTGTGTGTGTGTGTGTGTGTGTGTGTGTGATCATTCAACAAGTCTCAAGTTACCTTAACTTCTCCTTTTGATACCTATAAACATCTACGTTAAATGAATTAGTGAAAAGTGAGTTAACATTCTAATGTGAATGATGATGATTTCTAATATTGTGTCTGGTTTCATCCATCAGATGCCTGTGATCTCACATTGGATCCAAACACAGTATTCAGATACTGCTTTCTGTCTAAGGGGAACAAAAAGGTGACACATATGGGGAAGTACCATCCGTATCCTGATCACCCAGAGAGATTTGAGCACTGTGGAGGGGTGCTGTGTAGAGAGAGTCTGACTGGGCGCTGTTACTGGGAGGTAGAGTGGAGTGGGAGGGGAGAGGAAGAGTGGAAAGGGAGAAGGGTTGATATAGGAGTGACATATAAAGGAATCAGCAGGAGAGAAGGGGTGATGACTGTTGGCTTGGATACAATGACAAGTCCTGGAGTCTGCGCTGCTCTGACAACAGTTACTCTGCCTGGCACAATAAGAATTCCACTACCATAGACATCCACCTCTCCAACTCCCACAGAGTAGGAGTGTATCTGGACTGGCCAGCCGGCACTCTGTCCTTCTACATAGTCTCCTCGGACTCACTGACCCACCTGTACACATTCCACACCACATTCACTGAGCCCCTCTATCCAGGGTTTCATCTTTGGGGTCGTGACGCCTCAGCGTCCCTTTGTCAGGTGGTCCCTGTGTCAAACACAACATGATGTTTCACTCTAATCAGTGTCATGTTCAGTAAGACACACTGGAGCAACAATGTAAAATATCTCTCTAGTGTGTTAACCTCTCTATCCAGGGTGTTTGGTATGAATATCTCTCTAGTGTGTTAACCTCTCTATCCAGGGTGTTTGGTATGAATATCTCTCTAGTGTGTTAACCTCTCTATCCAGGGTGTTTGGTATGAACATCTCTCTAGTGTGTTAACCTCTATCCAGGGTGTTTGGTATGAATATCTCTCTAGTGTGTTAACCTCTCTATCCAGGGTGTTTGGTATGAATATCTCTCTAGTGTGTTAACCTCTCTATCCAGGGTGTTTGGTATGAACATCTCTCTAGTGTGTTAACCTCTCTATCCAGGGTGTTTGGTATGAATATCTCTCTAGTGTGTTAACCTCTCTATCCAGGGTGTTTGGTATGAATATCTCTCTAGTGTGTTAACCTCTCTATCCAGGGTGTTTGGTATGAATATCTCTCTAGTGTGTTAACCTCTCTATCCAGGGTGTTTTGGTATGAATATCTCTCTAGTGTGTAAACCTCTCTATCCAGGGTGTTTGGTATGAATATCTCTAGTGTGTTAACCTCTCTATCCAGGGTGTTTGGTATGAATATCTCTCTAGTGTGTTAACCTCTCTATCCAGGGTGTTTGGTATGAATATCTCTCTAGTGTGTTAACCTCTCTATCCAGGGTGTTTGGTATGAATATCTCTCTAGTGTGTTAACCTCTCTATCCAGGGTGTTTGGTATGAATATCTCTCTAGTGTGTTAACCTCTCTATCCAGGGTGTTTGGTATGAATATCTCTCTAGTGTGTTAACCTCTCTATCCAGGGTATGACTCCTCTTCAGTGTCCCTGTGTCAAACACAACATGATGATTCAATCTATTCTTTTGTGTTTATTTAACCTTTATTTAACTAGACAAGTCAGTTAAGAACAAATTCTTATTTTGCAATGACTTCCTTCCCCGGCCCAACCCTCCTCTAACCCAGATGATGCTGGGCCAAACCCTCCCCTAACCCAGATGATGCTGGGCCAAACCCTCCCCGAACCCAGACGATGCTGGGCCAATTGTGTTGCCTTTCCCGATCGTTATTGTTTCTGTTGAGATACAGCCTGGGAACGAACCAGGGTCTGTAGTGACACCTCTAACTCTGAGATGCTGTGCCTTAGACCGCTGCACCACTCAGGAGCACTTGGGTGTGTTACCTTTGACTTTACCAGTAATTTACTGATGTAATGGAACACTGATGTAATGGAACACTAAGTGGTCTGAAGGGGATGCTATGCTACATCTGTATGTTAAACCCTTTACTGGGAAGTTGTGTCTGAGTTTCATTAGTGGTCTGAAGGGGATGAGATGCCAACATATTTATCTCTCATACATCCCACTTATACTCGGCCCACTTACTCACCCACACACATAGAGGTTGGAGACTTGGAGCACAGTGTCGACCACAGGCCCTGGAGCAGTGTAGTGCCCTGCTCAACCACACTGTCATTGGTGTGTGTGTGGTGCAGGTAAGACATCTTTCTACTGATAATTAGTATTCCTCATCACTGTCTCTATTCCCCTGTGGCTCAGTTGGTAGAGCAAGGGGTTAGCAACATCAGGGTTGTGGGTTTGACTCCCACAGGGGACAAGTACTAAAATGTATCACTAACTACTGTGAGTTGTGCTGGATAAGAGCTTATGATGAATGACTGGAATATATCATGTATTTACTTCCTGTTTATTTCCATGGTAACAGAATGTATCTCTCGATGTAGCCATAGTTTTCTTTATTTCCATGGTAACAAAATGTATCTCTCTTGATGTAGCCATTGTATTTTTGTTTTTTCCATGGTAACAGAATGTACAGTTGGAATCTGAAGTTTACATACACTTAGGTTGGAGTCATTAAAACTTGTTTTTCAACCCACTCCACAAATTTCTTGTTACCAAACTATAGATTTGGCAAGTCAGTTAGGACATTTACTTTGTGCATGAAACACTTAATTTTTCCAACAATTGTTTACTGACAGATTATTTCACTTATAATTCACTGTATGACAATTCCAGTGGGTCAGAAGTTTACATACACTAAGTTGACTGTGCCTTTAAACAGCTTGGAAAATTCCAGAAAATTATGTCATGGCTTTAGAAGCTTCTGATATGCTAGATGACATCATTTGAGTCAATTGGAGGTGTACCTGTGGATGTATTTCAAGGCCTACCTTCAAACTCAGTGCCTCTTTGCTTGACATCATGGGAAAATCAATAGAAATCAGCCAAGACCTCAGAAAAAAAATGGAGACCTCCACCAGTCTGGTTCATCCTTGGGAACAATTGCCAAACACCTGAAGATACCAAGTTCATCTGTTCAAGCAATAGTACGGAAGTATAAACACCATGGGACCATGCAGCCGTCATACCGCTCAGGAAGGAGACACTTTCTGCCTCCTAGAGATGAACGTACTTTGTTGCGAAAAGTGCAAATCAATCCCAGAACAACAGCAAAGGACCTTGTGAAGATTCTGGAGGAAACCGGTACAAAAGTATCTATATCCACAGTAAAATTAGTCCTATATCGACATAACCTGAAAGGCCTCTCAGCAAGGAAAAAGCTACTGCTCCAAAACCTCCATAAAAAGCCAGACTACGGTTTGCAATTGCACATGGGGACAAAGATCGTACTTTTTGGAGATATGTCCTCTGGCCTGATGAAACAAAAATAGAACTGTTTGGCCATAACGACCATCGTTATGTTTGGATGAAAAAGTGGGAAGCTTGCAAGCCGAAGAACACCATCCCAACCATGAAGCACGGGAGTGGCAGCATCATGCTGTGGGGGTACTTTGCTGCAGGAGGGACTGGTGCACTTCACAAAATAGATTGCATCATGAGAATGGAAATTTTGTGGATATATTGAAGCAACATCTCAAGAATTCAGTCAGGAACTTAAAGCTTGGTCGCAAATGGGTCTTCCAAATGGACAATGACCCCAAGCATACTTCCAAAGTTGATGGAAAATGGCTTAAGGACAACAAAGTCAAGGTATTGGAGTTGCCATCACAAAGCCCTGACCTCAATCCTATAGAAAATTGTGTGCAGAACTGAAAAAAGCGTGTGGAATGGGCCAAAATTCACCCAACTTATTGTGGGAAGCTTGTGGAAGGCTACCTGAAACGTTTGACCCAAGTTAAACAGTGTAAAGGCAATGCTACCAAATACTAATTGAGTGTATGTTAACTTCTGACCCATTGGGAATGTGATGAAAGAAATAATATCTGAATAAATCATTCTCTCTACTATTATTCTGACATTTCACATTCTTACAATAAAGTGGTGATCCTAAGTGACCTAAGACAGGGAATTTGTTACTAGGATTAAATGTTAGGAATTGTAAAAAAAAAAACTGAGTTCAAATGTATTTGGCTAAGGTGTACTCTAACCCAGGGTCTTTAACTATACCCCCTCTAACCCATGGTCTTTAACTATACCCCCTCTAACCCAGGGTCTTTAACTATACCCCCTCTAACCCATGGTCTTTAACTATACCCCCTCTAACCCAGGGTCTTTAACTATACCCCCTCTAACCCAGGGTCTTTAACTATACCCCTCTAACCCAGGGTCTTTAACCACACCCCTCTAACCCAGGGTCTTTAACTATACCCCATCTAACCCAGGGTCTTTAACTATACCCCCTCTAACCCAGGGTCTTTAACTATACCCCTCTATAACCCAGGGTCTTTAACTATACCCCTCTAACCCAGGATCTTTAACTATACCCCCTCTAACCCAGGGTCTTTAACTATACCCCCTCTAACCCAGGGTCTTTAACTATACCCCCTCTAACCCATGGTCTTTAACTATACCCCCTCTAACCCAGGGTCTTTAACTATACCCCTCTAACACAGGGCCTTTAACTATACCCCTCTAACCCAGGGTCTTTAACTATACCCCCTCTAACCCAGGGTCTTTAACTATACCCCCTCTAACCCAGGGTCTTTAACCATACCCCCTCTAACCCAGGGTCTTTAACTATACCCCATCTAACCCAGGGTCTTTAACTATACCCCTCTAACCCAGGGTCTTTAACTATACCCCTCTATAACCCAGGGTATTTAACTATACCCCTCTAACCCAGGATCTTTAACTATACCCCTCTAACCCAGGGTCTTTAACTATACCCCTCTAACCCAGGGTCTTTAACTATACCCCCTCTAACCCAGGGTCTTTAACTATACCCCTCTAACCCAGGTTCTTTAACTATACCCCCTCTAACACAGGGCCTTTAACTATACCCCTCTAACCCAGGGTCTTTAACTATACCCCTCTAACCCAGGGTCTTTAACTATACCCCTCTAACGCAGGGTATTTAACTATACCCCATCTAACCCAGGGTCTTTAACTATACCCCATCTAACCCAGGGTCTTTAACTATACCCCTCTAACCCAGGGTCTTTAACTATACCCCCTCTAACCCAGGGTCTTTAACTATACCCCCTCTAACCCAGGGTCTTTAACTATACCCCATCTAACCCAGGGTCTTTAACTATACCCCCTCTAACCCAGGGTCTTTAACTATACCCCATCTAACCCAGGGTCTTTAACTATACCCCCTCTAACCCAGGGTCTTTAACTATACCCCCTCTAACCCAGGGTATTTAACTATACCCCATCTAACCCAGGGTCTTTAACTATACCCCATCTAACCCAGGGTCTTTAACTATACCCCCTCTAACCCAGGGTCTTTAACTATACCCCCTCTAACCCAGGGTCTTTAACTATACCGCCTCTAACCCAGTGTCTTTAACTATACCCCCTCTAACCCAGGGCCTTTAACTATACCCCCTCTAACCCAGGGTCTAACTATACCCCATCTAACCCAGGGCCTTTAACTATACCCCTCTAACCCAGGGCCTTTAACTATACCCCATCTAACCCAGGGCCTTTAACTATACCCCTCTAACCCATGGTCTTTAACTATACCCCCTCTAACACAGGGCCTTTAACTATACCCCCTCTAACCCAGGGTATTTAACTATACCCCATCTAACCCAGGGTCTTTAACTATACCCCTCTAACCCAGGGTCTTTAACTATACCCCCTCTAACCCAGGGACTTCAACTATACCCCTCTATAACCCAGGGTCTTTAACTATACCCCTCTAACCCATGGTCTTTAACTATACCCCTCTAACCCATGGTCTTTAACTATACCCCCTCTAACCCAGGTTCTTTAACTATACCCCCTCTAACCCATGGTCTTTAACTATACCCCCTCTAACCCAGGGTCTTTAACTATACCCCCTCTAACCCAGGGTCTTTAACTATACCGCCTCTAACCCAGTGTCTTTAACTATACCCCCTCTAACCCAGGGCCTTTAACTATACCCCCTCTAACCCAGGGTCTAACTATACCCCATCTAACCCAGGGCCTTTAACTATACCCCCTCTAACCCAGGGCCTTTAACTATACCCCATCTAACCCAGGGCCTTTAACTATACCCCCTCTAACCCATGGTCTTTAACTATACCCCCTCTAACCCAGGGTCTTTAACTATACCCCCTCTAACCCAGGGTATTTAACTATACCCCATCTAACCCAGGGTCTTTAACTATACCCCCTCTAACCCAGGGTCTTTAACTATACCCTCTCTAACCCAGGGTATTTAACTATACCCCATCTAACCCAGGGTCTTTAACTATACCCCCTCTAACCCAGGGACTTCAACTATACCCCCTCTATAACCCAGGGTCTTTAACTATACCCCCTCTAACCCATGGTCTTTAACTATACCCCATCTAACCCAGGGTCTTTAACTATACCCCCTCTAACCCATGGTCTTTAACTATACCCCCTCTAACCCAGGGTCTTTAACTATACCCCCTCTAACCCATGGTCTTTAACTATACCCCTCTAACCCAGGGTCTTTAACTATACCCCCTCTAACCCAGGGTCTTTAACTATACCCCCTCTAACCCAGGGTCTTTAACTATACCCCCTCTAACCCAGGGTCTTTAACTATACCCCATCTAACCCAGGGTCTTTAACTATACCCCCTCTAACCCAGGGTCTTTAACTATACCCCCTCTATAACCCAGGGTCTTTAACTATACCCCTCTAACCCAGGATCTTTAACTATACCCCCTCTAACCCAGGGTCTTTAACTATACCCCCTCTAACCCAGGGTCTTTAACTATACCCCTCTAACCCAGGGTCTTTAACTATACCCCTCTAACCCAGGTTCTTTAACTATACCCCCTCTAACACAGGGCCTTTAACTATACCCCCTCTAACCCTGGGTCTTTAACTATACCCCCTCTAACCCAGGGTCTTTAACTATACCCCCTCTAACGCAGGGTATTTAACTATACCCCTCTAACCCAGGGTCTTTAACTATACTCCCTCTAACCCAGGGTCTTTAACTATACCCCCTCTAACCCAGGGTCTTTAACTATACCCCCCTCTAACCCAGGTTCTTTAACTATACCCCCTCTAACACAGGGCCTTTAACTATACCCCCTCTAACCCAGGGTCTTTAACTATACCCCTCTAACCCAGGGTCTTTAACTATACCCCCTCTAACGCAGGTATTTAACTATACCCCATCTAACCCAGGGTCTTTAACTATACCCCTCTAACCCAGGGTCTTTAACTATACCCCCTCTAACCCAGGGTATTTAACTATACCCCATCTAACCCAGGGTCTTTAACTATACCCCCTCTAACCCAGGGTCTTTAACTATACCCCCTCTAACCCAGGGTCTTTAACTATACCCCCTCTAACCCAGGGTCTTTAACTATACCCCCTCTAACCCAGGGTCTTTAACTATACCCCATCTAACCCAGGGTCTTTAACTATACCCCCTCTAACCCAGGGTCTTTAACTATACCCCCTCTAACCCAGGGTCTTTAACTATACCCCCTCTAACCCAGGGTCTTTAACTATACCCCCTCTAACCCAGGGTCTTTAACTATACCCCCTCTAACCCAGGGTCTTTAACTATACCGCCTCTAACCCAGTGTCTTTAACTCTACCCCTCTAACCCAGGGCTTTTAACTATACCCCTCTAACCCAGGGTCTAACTATACCCCATCTAACCCAGGGCCTTTAACTATACCCCTCTAACCCAGGGCCTTTAACTATACCCCATCTAACCCAGGGCCTTTAACTATACCCCTCTAACCCATGGTCTTTAACTATACCCCCTCTAACCCAGGGTCTTTAACTATACCCCTCTAACCCATGGTCTTTAACTATACCCCATCTAACCCAGGGTCTTTAACTATACCCCCTCTAACCCATGGTCTTTAACTATACCCCATCTAACCCAGGGTCTTTAACTATACCCCCTCTAACCCAGGTTATTTAATAATAGCCATAGCTGAAGAAACAGGTAGCAGGTTAGGTGCTGCTCTAGTGAATGATTGGCTAGCAGAGCAGGATGCGCACACTCTGCATCAACCTGTGCGACAACAATTTCCTCGAAATATAGTTTTTTCTACTCACCCCTTGTCCCAGTTTCAGGCCGATCTATGTGTCATGCAGGCCCTTGCAGATAAAAATGATGGTAATCGCTACATGCTAACGGTTATAGACATTTTCTCTAAAATAGCATTTGTACGGGTCTTATTTTTTAAGAGTGGGGCAGAGGTGACCCTGGCCTTTGTCTCTATCTTGGAGGAAGGAGGAACCCAAGAAAGTGGTGCAGAGGTGACCCTGGCCTTTGTCTCTATCTTGGAGGAAGGAGGAGCCCAAGAAAGTGGTGCAGAGGTGACCCTGGCCTTTGTCTCTATCTTGGAGGAAGGAGGAGCACCCAAGAAAGTGCGGACTGATGGCGATAAATACGTTTTTAATAATACTTTTCAGAAACTCATGAAGAAGCATCGGACATTTTGATACTGGCTTAGAGTTGAAATCTTCAGTGGTTGAACAGGACTCAGAACAGCTTTAACAGGACTTTAACAGAACGGCTTTAACAGGACTTTAACAGAACAGCTTTAACAGGATTTTAAAGGAGAGGATGTGGAAATACTTTACAGTTCACAACACCCATAGAGATGTGGATATAGTTATAGATTCAGTAAAGGGTTATAACTACACCCATAGATATGTGGATATAGTTATATATTCAGTAAAGGGTTATAACTACACCCATAGATATGTGGATATAGTTATAGATTCAGTAAATGGTTATAACTACACCCATAGATAAGTGTATATAGTTATAGATTCAGTAAAGGGTTATAACTACACCCATAGATAAGTGTATATAGTTATATATTCAGTAAAGGGTTATAACTACACCCATAGATATGTGTATATAGTTATAGATTCAGTAAAGGGTTATAACTACAACCATATATATACATAAAAAAGAGACCTCTGGGTATAAGGAGTAGGCCAGCCCTTAAAAAGAGACCTCTGGTATAAGGAGTAGGCCAGCCCTTATAAAGAGACCTCTGGGTATAAGGAGTAGGCCAGCCCTTAAAAAGAGACCTCTGGGTATAAGGAGTAGGCTTTACCCTTAATAAGAGACCTCTGGGTATAAGGAGTAGCCCCCCCCCCCCCTTATAAAGAGACCTCTGGGTATAAGGAGTAGGCTTTACCCTTAATAAGAGACCTCTGGGTATAAGGAGTAGGCCAGCCCTTAATAAGAGACCTCTGGGTATAAGGAGTAGGCCAGCCCTTAATAAGAGACCTCTGGGTATAAGGAGTAGGCCAGCCCTTATAAAGAGACCTCTGGGTATAAGGAGTAGGCCAGCCCTTATAAAGAGACCTCTGGGTATAAGGAGTAGGCCAGCCATTAATAAGAGACCTCTGGGTATAAGGAGTAGGCCAGACCTTAATAAGAGACCTCTGGGTATAAGGAGTAGACCAGCCCTTAATAACAGACCTCTGGGTATAAGGAGTAGGCCCGCCCTTATAAAGAGACCTCTGGGTATAAGGAGTAGACCAGCCCTTAAAAAGAGACCTCTAGGTATAAGGAGTAGGCCAGCCCTTAATAAGAGACCTCTGGATATAAGGAGTAGGCCAGCCCTTAATAAGAGACCTTTGTGATAGAGCTCATATAATTAAAAAAGGACTTTGTGATAACTAACTCAGACTTGTGTGTGTGATTTGGTAAATAGAGGAAATTTCCACGACAAGACACAATAGTGGTGTAATCAAGGTGTATGCTCACGTCAAATGTTTAAAGAATGTCACAAATGTTCAAATGTATAATAAAAAAATGTATTGAACTTAATCAAAAGTCTAACCACCCTGAGAGATTAGGAAAAGGTCTGGAGGGGTTCAGGGGTGAGGACTCATCTATAAATTAGTTATCATTAGCCCTTTCAAAAGGGGGAGGGGTTCAGGGGTGAAGACTCATCCATAAATTAGTTATCATTAACCATCTCAAAAGGGGGAGGGGTTCCAAGAACCTCTTTAAGAACTGTAGCTCTTTGAAGGGTTTTGTTTTAAAGTTTGAATCTGTTGGTGAAGTTTATAGTTTGGTACCTGAGAGTGGAATGTTGAGGACTGCCAGGGCTTTAAGACACTGACTCCACCCAGGAGGTCTTCTATCCTCAACAATCTGGTGGTGAAGCTTATAGTTTGGTACCTGAGAGGGGAATGTTGAGGACTGCAGGGCTTTAAGACACTGACTCCACCCAGGAGGTCTTCTACCATCAACAATTTGTTGGTGAAGCTTATAGTTTGGTACCTGAGAGGGGAATGGTGAGGACTGCAGGGCTTTAAGACACTGACTCCACCCAGGAGGTCTTCTGTCCTCAACAATCTGGTGGTGAAGCTTATAGTTTGGTACCTGAGAGGGGAATGTTGAGGACTGCAGGGCTTTAAGACACTGACTCCACCCAGGAGGTCTTCTACCATCAACAATTTGTTGGTGAAGCTTATAGTTTGGTACCTGAGAGGGAAATGTTGAGGACTGCCAGGGCTTTAAGAAACTGACTCCACCCAGGAGGTCTTCTATCCTCAAAAATCTGTTGGTGAAGCTTATAGTTTGGTACCTGAGAGGGGAATGTTGAGGACTGCAGGGCTTTAAGACACTGACTCCACCCAGGAGGTCTTCTATCCTCAACAATCTGTTGGTGAAGCTTATAGTTTGGTACCTGAGAGGGGAATGTTGAGGACTGCAGGGCTTTAAGACACTGACTCAACCCAGGAGGTCTTCTATCCTCCTCAATCTGTTGGTGAAGCTTATAGTTTGGTACCTGAGAGGGAATGTTGAGGACTGCCAGGGCTTTAAGAAACTGAAGCCACACAGGAGGTCTTCTATCATCAGCATTCTGGTGGGATGCAGAGATACTTTTAAACAAGTCCATCGTATGAGAAGCCCTGACAACGTCCCCTGAAAGATAAACTCTCCTTTGTCATTCCAAGTAGCGGCCCCTGAAAGATAAACTCTCCTTTGTCATTCCAAGTATCTTCAACCTGTAAGGCATTATAGGGGCAGGGCTCTCTCTCTGATCTTCAACCTGTAAGGCATTATAGGGGCAGGGCTCTCTCTCTGATCTTCAACCTGTAAGGCATTATTAGGGGCAGGTCTCTCAGATTTTCAACCTGTAAGGTCTCTGGTCCAGGCATTACAGGGGCAGGGCTCTCTCTCAGATCTTCAACCTGTAAGGTCTCTGGTCCAGACATTACTGGGGCGGGTTTCTCTCTCAGATATTCAACCTGTAAGGTCTCTCGTCCAGCCATTACAGGGGCAGGTCTGTCAGATCTTCAACCTGTAAGGTCTCTGGTCCAGGCATTATAGGGGCAGGTCTCTCAGATCTTCAACCTGTAAGGTCTCTGGTCCAGGCATTACAATAGAAAGTATAGTGACATATTTAAATCGAGTTCCCGAGATTGCAATTCCGATGACTTCCACTAGATGTCAACAGTCTTTCTTCAAGGTTTCAGACTTATTTCTTCCAAAACAAGGAAGAATTCTGAGTTTTGATACAGGAACACAGAGTTGTAAATCAATCTGTGCGAGCATGAAGAAGAGGACGCTAAAATCGCTTTCCTATTGAACATACTTCTTTCCGTATTAAATATTAGAGTTTAATTACATTTTAGGTACCTGAGGATTAAATAGAAATGTAGTTTGACTTGTTTTAACAAAGTTTAGCGGTAGCTTTTTGGACTCCTTTGTCTGCATTTTGAAGGAGTGGATTACTGAAATCAATGGCGCCAACTAAACTGACTTTTTGGGATATAAAGAAGGATTTTATCTAAGAAAACGACACTACATGTTGTACCTGTGACTCTTAGGATTGCAAATCAGAGGAAGATTTTCAAAAAGGAAGTGAATAATGAATCGCTATTTGTGACTTTATGAAACCTGTGCTGGTTGAAAAATATGTTGATGTGCGGCGCCGTCCTCAACCAATCGCATGGCAGACTTTCCCTGTAAAGCCTATTGTACATCGGACAATGCAGGTAGATGAACAAGAATTTAAGCTTTTAACCCATATCACACCTATCTACCTAAATGTTTAATATACATCATTTTTATGATTATTTATTTGAATTGCGCACCCTCCGATTTCACCGGATGTTGTCGACTAGACGTAAGAAGTTTTAAGAACAAAGTCTTATTTACATTGACACGGCCTAGGAACAGTGGGTTAACTGGTCTAGGAACAGTGGGTTAACTGGTCTAGGAACAGTGGGTTAACTGGTCTAGGAACAGTGGGTTAACTGGTCTAGGAACAGTGGGTTAACTGGTCTAGGAACAGTAGGTTAACTGGTCTAGGAACAGTGGGTTAACTGGTCTAGGAACAGTGGGTTAACTGCCTTGTTCAGAACAACGGATCTTTACCTTGTCAGCTCGGGGATTCGATCTAGACACTTTTTAGTTACTGGCCCAACACTCTAACCACTAGGCTACCTGCCGAATGACAGATCATAATGAATCAGATTACATGGACAGGGGAGACCTGATCCTAGATTAGCACTCCTCATCTGAGACACTGCCTATATGAATAAGGAATGCTGTTGTTAAGTCTAGTTACAGCAGATGTTTACTGCCATCTAGTGGAAGATACTAATAAAACACTTTATTATCAGGGTGGGGAGACGGCTGAGTGCAGGATCCATGGTGAGATGACAGAGCAGAAAACACTACATTATCAGGGTGGGGAGACGGCTGAGTGCAGGATCCATGGTGAGATGACAGAGCAGAAAACACTATATGGAGAGAAGTACAAATAAATTATTTCTGAACAATAAAGGACAGAGTAAGATAATAAATAGTAATAAATAAATAATAAATACCTGGAATGACATATTATTACATATTATTACTAGTCTCACAGGGTTCTGTCGTCATTATTTTACCATACACCAGTGACGTCAGAAGTGACGTGTCCTCATATGAAAGTGAAAGTAAGAGTGTGGTCTACGCCTTTATAAACCAGCTGTTGAAACTGTAGCGCACATTTCTCTGGTTACTGTTATATAAAGTGAAAGTAAGAGTGTGGTCTACCCCTTTATAAAACAGCTGTTGAAACTGTAGCGCACATTTCTCGGCAACATTAGAAGCGAGATAAATGTGTTGATTTGAAGGACAGACGGACAGACTGGTAAGTCTTGGCTACATATAACTATTATAAAGTTAGGTCGTAGTCAGACATTCAATAGACAGAGTAACCCTGAGATATGATTCTTTATCATGCGCCCGGTTTACACGATGTAATTTAGTCGTAACGTTGGGAACGCATGATAAGTGGGCAAACGATAATTAACAGAATACAAATTGGAGTTGAGCTATTTTACAAATAAAATGTTGCGTAAGCTCGTTTACATGGGTTTACCCTCCACTACATCCCCGTTGATGCGGTGTGCAGCGTAGAGTGCATAGTCATTGATTTTTATTTCACTTATATTTAACTCGGCAAGTCAGAACAAATTCTTATTAACATTGACGACCTACCCCGGCCAAACCTTGACGACGCTGGGCCAATTGTGCTCCACCCTATGGGACTCCCAATCATGCAGCCTGGATTCTAACCAGGTCCCGCAGTGACGCAGGAGGCGGGACTCTGCACCACTCGGGAGGCGGCTGAGCTGAAACAGAAAGTCAAGTTGTTATTTTGTACAGGATCCATGGTGAGACAACAGAGCAGAAAACACTACATGGAGATGACTGACAAATAGGTAAGTATTTATGAATGTGTCTGAGTGCTGCTGAGTCATTCTTCTGTCTTTCAGGTTAATAATCTAGAATAAAGTAGAGGGGACATGTGGAATACAGTAAACTAGTGTCTGAGTGCTGTTGAGTCATTCCATCCATACGGTCCCTCTTCTGTCTTTCAGGTTAATAATCTAGAATAAAGTAGAGGGAACATGTGGAATACAGTAAACTAGTGTCCGAGTGCTGCCGAGTCATTCCTACCATGTGGTGCCTTTTCTGTCCCCAGGAAATATCAGTTCTTATTTAGTGAAAGCTGAAATAAATCATTCTCTCTACTATTATTCTGACATATCACATTCTTTAAAATAAAGTGGTGATCCTAACTGACCTAAAACAAGGACTTTTTTTTACGAGGATTCAATTTCAGGAATTGTGAAAAACTGAGTTTAAATGTATTTGGCTCAGGTGTATGTACACTTCCGACTTCAACTGTATGTACGTGTATATATTAATTTACTGCTCTGGGGATGTAATTATTGGTTACATCACCTTATTACTATTATGTTTTGATTTGATTCTTCAATTTGTTTTACTATTTATGTGATGCGCAAAGCAGAGAACAGAGGAATTATCATTTAATTTCCACAGTGAATTATTGTAATGTTTGTTTATGTGTCAATTAACCACATAAGGGAAGGGTTGCCAGTTGGCGATTTGACACAATAATAAAGTTTTCATTCACTCATTTGTTCGTTCATTTTTCATTCATATAATTTAATTTAAGATGTTCTGTGTGTCCCTAATATCACTTTACACCCTGTTAGTTTGTTGTAATTCCTAGAGCAGAACGGAGAACACCATTGGGTTCCTACAAGTCTCAGCTTACATTATGGGCGATATCTGAGGATGAGGTGGATTGAGACACAGCCCATGTAAAAAAAAACATGCAAAAAACAGACATCTCCAGTTTAAACAGACAGATGTTGATGGGGATGTGTTTATTATATTCATTACATTTCAACAGACCATTGTAGTCTCAGGGTTAAAAATTAGGTTGACCTGGTCTCAAAAATCCCCCAAAGGCTCCTTTAAAGGTGGATCAGTTTAGCCTTTTAGATCATAAGGACCTGATCCTAGATCATAATGAATCAGATTACATGGAGAGGGAGACCTTATCCTAGATCATAATGAATCAGATTACATGGAGAGGAGGACCTGATCCTAGATCAGAATGAATCAGATTACATGGAGAAGGGGGACCTGATCCTAGATCATAATGAATCAGATTGCATGGAGAGGGGGACCTGATCCTAGATCAGCTCTGAGACACTTCCTTTATGAATAAGGGCACAGTCACCAGGACCAACTGTATATTGCTCTGAATAAGAGCGTCTGCTCAATGACTAAAATGTAAAATGAGTCACCAGGACAGGCATTGACAGGATGGTCACAGCCACACATTCACTGGTTAGGTAGGACACAATATAACTGTTAGATAGGAACAACAGTAATGATACATGGTTAGACAGGAACAACAGTGTTACGAATCCCTTTTGGCCCGACAGTCTAGGGGGGATGGTAATGAGACCCGTAACATAACTCATGCAAATTATTATGGTGACAAAGTAAAAGTGTGAATGAAATAACCACGACAACAGAAATCTACCGTCAAACTCTAGGTTTATTTATAAACACACGGTAATGGGGGGGAGCAGGAAAAGGGGCTGAGCTGGACCCAAGGAAAGAAACAATAAGTATTCAAAAACACCCCTAAGCTAGACTAGCCTACTTTAACAACAGCTAACTAACTAACCAAAAATACAGTTGGTGGTCCGCCCAGTTCTAACTAGTGTATTTAACAAAGTTCACCTACGGGTAGTGTATGCCCATGGGCGACTTGTCTTGGTTTCCCCTTTTCCCACCAGCAAACAAACACCATAACCAAAAACAATACTCACAGGTGATGACAAAGTGCTATGGAGGTGCTCAAACAAAAGAGAGGTTAAGACAAAAAGCGAGAGTGAAACACAGAGACCTACAGACATGGCATTTACAGAGAGATTGAGCTAGAGATTGCTCCAGAGCAAACAAATGATGGGGTTTTTAAACCATGGGAAGGAACTGTGATAGGGTAGGAAATAGGAGGAGGTGTGTCTTCTGATTGATGATTGATTGTTGACTGATTGGGGAGTGATGGTTTTCACCTGTGAGGGGAGAAGGAGAGAAAAGAAACACACACAGGATACACACACACACAGGATAACTGTATCCGTAACAAACAGTAATGATACATGGTTAGACAGGAACAACAGTAATGATACATGGTTAGACAGGAACAACAGTAATGATACATGGTTAGACAGGAACAACAGTAATGATACATGGTTAGATAGGAACAACAGTAATGATACATGGTTAGATAGGATGTAATGATACATGGTTAGACAGGAACAACAGTAATGATACATGGTTAGACAGGAACAACAGTAATGATACATGGTTAGATAGGAACAACAGTAATGATACATGGTTAGACAGGAACAACAGTAATGATACATGGTTAGATAGGAACAACAGTAATGATACATGGTTAGACAGGAACAACAGTAATGATACATGGTTAGATAGGATGTAATGATACATGGTTAGACAGGATGTAATGATACATGGTTAGACAGGAACAACAGTAATGATACATGGTTAGATAGGATGTAATGATACATGGTTAGATAGGATGTAATGATACATGGTTAGACAGGATGTAATGATACATGGTTAGATAGGATGTAATGATACATGGTTAGATAGGATGTAATGATACATGGTTAGATAGGATGTAATGATACATGGTTAGACAGGATGTAATGATACATGGTTAGACAGGAACAACAGTAATGATACATGGTTAGATAGGATGTAATGATACATGGTTAGACAGGAACAACAGTAATGATACATGGTTAGATAGGAACAACAGTAATGATACATGGTTAGACAGGATGTAATGATACATGGTTAGACAGGAACAACAGTAATGATACATGGTTAGACAGGAACAACAGTAATGATACATGGTTAGATAGGACACAGGATAACTGTTAGATACGAACAACAGTAATGACACATGGTTAGATAGGATGTAATGATACATGGTTAGGTAGGAACAACAGTAATGATACATGGTTAGACAGGAACAACAGTAATGATACATGTCCTCAATGTGAAGTGACATTAATCCATAAATACAAAGCACAAGTACAACCCTTTTTATATAAACCTTTTAAGGTAGTAAGAAAATAATAATTCAGTTAATATTTTAATAAAGAAGTCTTGAATTACCAATAAATCACCTGCTAGCATTAGCTAGCGTGACATTACAGTGCACTGATTGACGGTGCTGTTAGCTCGTCATTAACATGGATAGCTAAGCTACATTTACATTTACATTTAAGTCATTTAGCAGACGCTCTTATCCAGAGCGACTTACAAATTGGTGCATTCACCTTATGACATCCAGTGGAACAGTAGTGCATCTAAATCTTTTAAGGGGGGTGAGAGGGATTACTTTATCCTATCCTAGGTATTCCTTAATTAAAGAGGTGGGGTTTCAGGTGTCTCCGGAAGGTGGTGATTGACTCCGCTGTCCTGGCGTCGTGAGGGAGTTTGTTCCACCATTGGGGGGCCAGAGCAGCGAACAGTTTTGACTGGGCTGAGCGGGAACTGTACTTCCTCAGTGGTAGGGAGGCGAGCAGGCCAGAGGTGGATGAACGCAGTGCCCTTGTTTGGGTGTAGGGCCTGATCAGAGCCTGGAGGTACTGAGGTGCCGTTCCCCTCACAGCTCCGTAGGCAAGCACCATGGTCTTGTAGCGGATGCGAGCTTCAACTGGAAGCCAGTGGAGAGAGCGGAGGAGCGGGGTGACGTGAGAGAACTTGGGAAGGTTGAACACCAGACGGGCTGCGGCGTTCTGGATGAGTTGTAGGGGTTTAATGGCACAGGCAGGGAGCCCAGCCAACAGCGAGTTGCAGTAATCCAGACGGGAGATGACAAGTGCCTGGATTAGGACCTGCGCCGCTTCCTGTGTGAGGCAGGGTCGTACTCTGCGGATGTTGTAGAGCATGAACCTACAGGAACGGGCCACCGCCTTGATGTTAGTTGAGAAGGACAGGGTGTTGTCCAGGATCACGCCAAGGTTCTTAGCGCTCTGGGAGGAGGACACAATGGAGTTGTCAACCGTGATGGCGAGATCATGGAACGGGCAGTCCTTCCCCGGGAGGAAGAGCAGCTCCGTCTTGCTGAGGTTCAGCTTGAGGTGGTGATCCGTCATCCACACTGATATGTCTGCCAGACATGCAGAGATGCGATTCGCCACCTGGTCATCAGAAGGGGGAAAGGAGAAGATTAATTGTGTGTCGTCTGCATAGCAATGATAGGAGAGACCATGTGAGGTTATGACAGAGCCAAGTGACTTGGTGTATAGCGAGAATAGGAGAGGGCCTAGAACAGAGCCCTGGGGGACACCAGTGGTGAGAGCACGTGGGGTGGAGACGGATTCTCGCCACGCCACCTGGTAGGAGCGACCTGTCAGGTAGGACGCAATCCAAGCGTGGGCCGCGCCGGAGATGCCCAACTCGGAGAGGGTGGAGAGGAGGATCTGATGGTTCACAGTATCGAAGGCAGCCGATAGGTCTAGAAGGATGAGAGCAGAGGAGAGAGAGTTAGCTTTAGCAGTGCGGAGCGCCTCCGTGATACAGAGAAGAGCAGTCTCAGTTGAATGACTAGTCTTGAAAACTGACTGATTTGGATCAAGAAGGTCATTCTGAGAGAGATAGCGGGAGAGCTGGCCAAGGACGGCACGTTCAAGAGTTTTGGAGAGAAAAGAAAGAAGGGATACTGGTCTGTAGTTGTTGACATCGGAGGGATCGAGTGTAGGTTTTTTCAGAAGGGGTGCAACTCTCGCTCTCTTGAAGACGGAAGGGACGTAGCCAGCGGTCAGGGATGAGTTGATGAGCGAGGTGAGGTAAGGGAGAAGGTCTCCGGAAATGGTCTGGAGAAGAGAGGAGGGGATAGGGTCAAGCGGGCAGGTTGTTGGGCGGCCGGCCGTCACAAGACGCGAGATTTCATCTGGAGAGAGAGGGGAGAAAGAGGTCAGAGCACAGGGTAGGGCAGTGTGAGCAGAACCAGCGGTGTCGTTTGACTTAGCAAACGAGGATCGGATGTCGTCGACCTTCTTTTCAAAATGGTTGACGAAGTCATCTGCAGAGAGGGAGGAGGGGGAGGGGGAGGAGGATTCAGGAGGGAGGAGAAGGTTGCAAAGAGCTTCCTAGGGTTAGAGGCAGATGCTTGGAATTTAGAGTGGTAGAAAGTGGCTTTAGCAGCAGAGAGAGAAGAGGAAAATGTAGAGAGGAGGGAGTGAAAGGATGTCAGGTCCGCAGGGAGGCGAGTTTTCCTCCATTTCCGCTCGGCTGCCCGGAGCCCTGTTTTGTGAGCTCGCAATGAGTCGTCGAGCCACGGAGCGGGAGGGGAGGACCGAGCCGGCCTGGAGGATAGGGGACATAGAGAGTCAAAGGATGCAGAAAGGGAGGAGAGGAGGGTTGAGGAGGCAGAATCAGGAGATAGGTTGGAGAAGGTTTGAGCAGAGGGAAGAGATGATAGGATGGAAGAGGAGAGAGTAGCGGGGGAGAGAGAGCGAAGGTTGGGACGGCGCGATACCATCCGAGTAGGGGCAGTGTGGGAAGTGTTGGATGAGAGCGAGAGGGAAAAGGATACAAGGTAGTGGTCGGAGACTTGGAGGGGAGTTGCAATGAGGTTAGTGGAAGAACAGCATCTAGTAAAGATGAGGTCGAGCGTATTTCCTGCCTTGTGAGTAGGGGGAAGGTGAGAGGGTGAGGTCAAAAGAGGAGAGGAGTGGAAAGAAGGAGGCAGAGAGGAATGAGTCAAAGGTAGACGTGGGGAGGTTAAAGTCGCCCAGAACTGTGAGAGGTGAGCCGTCCTCAGGAAAGGAGCTTATCAAGGCATCAAGCTCATTGATGAACTCTCCGAGGGAACCTGGAGGGCGATAAATGATAAGGATGTTAAGCTTGAAAGGGCTGGTAACTGTGACAGCATGGAATTCAAAGGAGGCGATAGACAGATGGGTAAGGGGAGAAAGAGAGAATGACCACTTGGGAGAGATGAGGATCCCGGTGCCACCACCCCGCTGACCAGAAGCTCTCGGGTGTGCGAGAACACGTGGGCAGACGAAGAGAGAGCAGTAGGAGTAGCAGTGTTGTCTGTGGTGATCCATGTTTCCGTCAGTGCCAAGAAGTCGAGGGACTGGAGGGAGGCATAGGCTGAGATGAACTCTGCCTTGTTGGCCGCAGATCGGCAGTTCCAGAGGCTACCGGAGACCTGGAACTCCACGTGGGTCGTGCGCGCTGGGACCACCAGATTAGGGTGGCCGCGGCCACGCGGTGTGGAGCGTTTGTATGGTCTGTGCAGAGAGGAGAGAACAGGGATAGACAGACACATAGTTGACAGGCTACACAAGAGGCTACGCTAATGCAAAGGGGATTGGAATGACAAGTGGACCACACGTCTCGAGTGTTCAGAAAGTTAAGCTTACGTAGCAAGAATCTTATTGACTAAAATGATTAAAATGATACAGTACTGCTGAAGTAGGCTAGCTGGCAGAGGCTGCGTTGTTGACTATGTAGGCTAGCTGGCAGTGTCTGCGTTGTTGACACTACACTAATCAAGTCGGTCCGTTGAGTGTAATAGTTTCTACTGTGCTGCTATTCGGGGCTAGCTGGCAGTGTTGATTACGTTACGTTGCGTTAAAAGAACGACAATAGCTGGCTAGCTAACCTAGGAAATTGCTCAAGACTACACAATTATCTGATACAAAGACGGCTATGTAGCTAGCTATGTAGCTAGCTACGATCAAACAAATCAAGCCGTTGTACTGTAATGAAATGAAATGAAAAATGTGATACTACCTGTGGAGCGAAGCGAAATGCGACCGGATTGTTGAGTGCGGAAGTTCTGTTCGGTAGACGTTGGCTAGCTGTTGGCTAGCTAGGAGTGTCTCCTACGTTAAGGACGACAAATAGCTGGCTAGCTAACCTCGGTAAATTAAGATAATCACTCTAAAACTACACACTCTAAACTACACAATTATCTTGGATACGAAGACAGCAAAGACAACTATGTAGCTAGCTAACACTACACTAATCAAGTCGTTCAGTTGAGTGTAATAGTTGTGCTGCTAATCGGTAGACAGTGGACTAGCTAACGGTGGTCGTTAGCTAGCTGGCTAGCTGCAGGGCAGTGTAGACTGCGTTAGGACGACGAAATACGATAATTACGCAATTATCTATGATACAAAGACGGCTATGTAGCTAGCTAAGAAGAAATTGCTAAGATTAGACAAATCAAACCGTTGCTAATCGGTAGACGGTGGACTAGCTAACGGTGGACGTTAGCTAGCTGGCTAGCTGCAGGGCAGTGTAGACTGCGTTAGGACGACGAAATACGATAATTACGCAATTATCAATGATACAAAGACGGCTATGTAGCTAGCTAAGCTAGAGGACACCTTATAAACTTCCAGAAATATGCTTTAAATACAAAATAAATATATACATCGTCACATTCGCTATTGACTTTTCGATATATGAACCAGTTTTCCAAAGACGCTATTGTGTTATACAGTTTGAAACAGTTTTTATGTCCAGCAGAAGGAGACGTGCTCTCAGAATATCTCAGACTGAACAGCAGGCAGACCAACTTTACAAATAGGGGAGAAGCACTCAAAACCCACTACTTGTTCTTTCAAGGAAAATAATACAAAAATGGCAAGTCTGAAAACCTCTCGTATTAACAACCTTACTACAATAGCAACAAATATGTTTTATGAATTCGACAACACATAATGAAAGGAAACGTTATTCATATCACCCCTCTTTCTGAGGTGAATGGTTTCACCCACTACTCTACCCGGAACTGCGGTGTTCTCTGATATCCACGTTGCGCGCATCGCGAGTGAGGTTGATGGAAACTCTACATTTTCACTTTGTCACACATGCACCTTTGATACCCGTTCACGAGTATCACTGTAGCCATAAATAAACAGAATGTTCCTCATTTAAATTCATACGGGTTAAATTGAATAGTAACTGTAATCTCGACACTGACTGACACTATAGGCCTATAAAGTAATTTAATATGAACTGCAGAATTATGCAGAATTATGCATTTTTTGCATTTAAATGAAACAACAAATGTTAATTTAGGGGTGGAGAAATATGATTTATTTCAGTATCTCTTGAGATATTGTGAATGAGAGTGTAAGCTGTTATCTCTGACACTGATACAAGCAGACAGTATTTTCAACCTGATCAGAAACGTGTTACATCGTTTTCTCAGATTTTAATTTCCTTAAAACCCTTCAGACTGATGACATATGGACATTTTACACAGGACCAATTTTTCCAGTGTTCTGAAGTGTGTTAATATTAATATTAGATTCATAGACCTGTTCAGTTCATAACCATAGTATTAATATTAGACCTATTCAGTTCATTACCATAGTATTAATATTAGATTCATAGACCTGTTCAGTTCATTAGTATTAATATTAGATCCATAGACCTGTTCAGTTCATTAGTATTAATATTAGATTCATAGACCTGTTCAGTTCATTACCATAGTATTAATATTAGATTCATAGACATGTTCAGTTCATTACCATAGTATTAATATTAGATTCATAGACCTGCTCAGTTCATTACCATAGTATTAATATTAGACCTATTCAGTTCATTACCATAGTATTAATATTAGATTCATAGACCTGTTCAGTTCATTACCATAGTATTAATATTATTCCTATTCAGTTCATTACCATAGTATTAATATTAGATTCATAGACCTGTTCAGTTCGTTAGTATTAATATTAGATTCATAGACCTGTTCAGTTCATTAGTATTAATATTAGATTCATAGACCTGTTCAGTTCATTAGTATTAATATTAGATTCATAGACCTGTTCAGTTCATTAGTATTAATATTAGATTCATAGACCTGTTCAGTTCATTACCATAGTATTAATATTAGATTCATAGACCTGTTCAGTTCATTAGTATTAATATTAGATCCATAGACCTGTTCAGTTCATTACCATAGTATTAATATTAGATCCATAGACCTGTTCAGTTCATTACCATAGTATTAATATTAGATTCATAGACCTGTTCAGTTCATAACCATAGTATTAATATTAGATTCATAGACCTGTTCAGTTCATTACCATAGTATTAATATTAGATTCATAGACCTGTTCAGTTCATTAGTATTAATATTAGATTCATAGACCTGTTCAGTTCATTAGTATTAATATTAGATTCATAGACCTGTTCAGTTCATTACCATAGTATTAATATTAGATTCATAGACCTGTTCAGTTCATTAGTATTAATATTAGATTCATAGACCTGCTCAGTTCATTACCATAGTATTAATATTAGACCTATTCAGTTCATTACCATAGTATTAATATTAGATTCATAGACCTGTTCAGTTCATTACCATAGTATTAATATTATTCCTATTCAGTTCATTACCATAGTATTAATATTAGATTCATAGACCTGTTCAGTTCGTTAGTATTAATATTAGATTCATAGACCTGTTCAGTTCATTAGTATTAATATTAGATTCATAGACCTGTTCAGTTCATTAGTATTAATATTAGATTCATAGACCTGTTCAGTTCATTAGTATTAATATTAGATTCATAGACCTGTTCAGTTCATTACCATAGTATTAATATTAGATTCATAGACCCGTTCAGTTCATTAGTATTAATATTAGATCCATAGACCTGTTCAGTTCATTACCATAGTATTAATATTAGATCCATAGACCTGTTCAGTTCATTACCATAGTATTAATATTAGATTCATAGACCTGTTCAGTTCATAACCATAGTATTAATATTAGATTCATAGACCTGTTCAGTTCATTACCATAGTATTAATATTAGATTCATAGACCTGTTCAGTTCATTAGTATTAATATTAGATTCATAGACCTGTTCAGTTCATTACCATTAATATTAGATTCATTAGACCTGTTCAGTTCATTACCATAGTATTAATATTAGATTCATAGACCTGTTCAGTTCATTAGTATTAATATTAGATTCATAGACCTGTTCAGTTCATTACCAATATTAATATTAGATTCATAGACCTGTTCAGTTCATTAGTATTAATATTAGATTCATAGACCTGTTCAGTTCATTAGTATTAATATTAGATTCATAGACCTGTTCAGTTCATTAGTATTAATATTAGATTCATAGACCTGTTCAGTTCATTAGTATTAATATTAGATTCATAGACCTGTTCAGTTCATTAGTATTAATATTAGATTCATAGACCTGTTCAGTTCATTACCATAGTATTAATATTAGATTCATAGACCTGTTCAGTTCATTACCATAGTATTAATATTAGATTCATAGACCTGTTCAGTTCATTAGTATTAATATTAGATTCATAGACCTGTTCAGTTCATTAATATTAATATTAGATTCATAGACCTGTTCAGTTCATTACCATAGTATTAATATTAGATTCATAGACCTGTTCAGTTCATTAGTATTAATATTAGATTCATAGACCTGTTCAGTTCATTACCATAGTATTAATATTAGACCTATTCAGTTCATTACCATAGTATTAATATTAGATTCATAGACCTGTTCAGTTCATTAGTATTAATATTAGATTCATAGACCTGTTCAGTTCATTACCATAGTATTAATATTAGATTCATAGACCTGTTCAGTTCATTAGTATTAATATTAGATTCATAGACCTGTTCAGTTCATTAGTATTAATATTAGATTCATAGACCTGTTCAGTTCATTACCATAGTATTAATATTAGATTCATAGACCTGTTCAGTTCATTAGTATTAATATTAGATTCATAGACCTGTTCAGTTCATTACCATAGTATTAATATTAGATTCATAGACCTGTTCAGTTCATTACCATAGTATTAATATTAGATTCATAGACCTGTTCAGTTCATTAGTATTCATATTAGATTCATAGACCTGTTCAGTTCATTACCATATTATTAATATTAGATTCATAGACCTGTTCAGTTCATTAGTATTAATATTAGATTCATAGACCTGTTCAGTTCATTAGTATTAATATTAGATTCATAGACCTGTTCAGTTCATTACCATAGTATTAATATTAGATTCATAGACCTGTTCAGTTCATTACCATAGTATTAATATTAGATTCATAGACCTGTTCAGTTCATTAGTATTAATATTAGATTCATAGACCTGTTCAGTTCATTAGTATTTATATTAGATTCATAGACCTGTTCAGTTCATTAGTATCAATATTAGATTGATAGACCTGTTCAGTTCATTACCATAGTATTACTATTAGATTCATAGACCTGTTCAGTTCATTACCATAGTATTAATATTAGATTCATAGACCTGTTCAGTTCATTACCATAGTATTAATATTAGATTCATAGACCTGTTCAGTTCATTAATATTAATATTAGATTCATAGACCTGTTCAGTTCATTAGTATTAATATTAGATTCATAGACCTGTTCAGTTCATTAGTATTAATATTAGATTCATAGACCTGTTCAGTTCATTACCATAGTATTAATATTAGATTCATAGACCTGTTCACTTCATTAGTATTAATATTAGATTCATAGACCTGTTCAGTTCATTACCATAGTATTAATATTAGATTCATAGACCTGTTCAGTTCATTACCATAGTATTAATATTAGATTCATAGACCTGTTCAGTTCATTAGTATTAATATTAGATTCATAGACCTGTTCAGTTCATTAGTATTAATATTAGATTCATAGACCTGTTCAGTTCATAACCATAGTATTAATATTAGATTCATAGACCTGTTCAGTTCATTACCATAGTATTAATATTAGATTCATAGACCTGTTCAGTTCATTAGTATTTATATTAGATTCATAGACCTGTTCAGTTCATTAGTATTAATATTAGATTCATAGACCTGTTCAGTTCATTAGTATTAATATTAGATTCATAGACCTGTTCAGTTCATTACCATAGTATTAATATTAGATTCATAGACCTGTTCAGTTCATTAGTATTAATATTAGATTCATAGACCTGTTCAGTTCATTACCATAGTATTAATATTAGATTCATAGACCTGTTCAGTTCATTAGTATTAATATTAGATTCATTGACCTGTTCAGTTCATAACCATAGTATTAATATTAGATTCATAGACCTGTTCAGTTCATTACCATAGTATTAATATTAGATTCATAGACCTGTTCAGTTCATTAGTATTAATATTAGATTCATAGACCTGCTCAGTTCATTACCATAGTATTAATATTAGATTCATAGACCTGTTCAGTTCATTAGTATTAATATTAGATTCATAGACCTGTTCAGTTCATTAGTATTAATATTAGATTCATTGACCTGTTCAGTTCATTAGTATTAACCTGTTGCTTCTACTCGGGACGCTTGCGTCCCAACTAGAGCTCTGGAAATGCAAATGCGCTACGCTAAATGCTAATAGTATTAGTTAAAACTCAAAAGTTCATTAAAATACACATGCAGGGTATCGAATTAAATCTACACTCGTTGTGAATCCAGGCAACAAGTCAGATTTTTAAAATGCTTTTCGGCGAAAGCATGAGAAGCTATTATCTGATAGCATGCAACACCCCAAAAGACCCACAGGGGACGTAAACAAAATAATTAGCATTTCGGCGTTACACAAACCGCACAATAAAATAGAAAACATTCATTACCTTTCACCATCTTCTTTGTTGGCACTCCTAGATGTCCCATAAACACTATTTGGGTCTTTATTTCGATTAAATCGGTCCATATAAAGCCTAGATATCGTTATATGTAGACTGTGTGATAAACGAAAAAAACATCGTTTCAAAACGTAACGTCATTTTTTAAAATTCAAAAAGTCGACGATAAACTTTCACAAAACACTTCGAAATACGTTTGTAATGCAACTTTAGGTATTAGTAAACGTTAATAAGCGATAAAATTCATCAGGAGGCGATGTAAAGATCATTAGCTGTCCGTCTGGAAACTCAACGAAAATATCCGGTCCTAGACCGGATTAGATACGGTGTCCTGTATGTGTTTGACCAAGAAAAAACTCGAAGGGAAATGACAAGACTCTAGACACCCTGTGGAAGCTGTAGGTACTGCAACCTCAGTCAATTAATTGTGGTTCACGTTTATCAATGGGTTCAAGTAGCGCATGGATATATTTTCCCCATTTTCAGTGATCAGTTTTTCCTGTGCTTTTCGATGTAAATGCCGTTCTGGTAAAGCCACAGCAGTGATTTAACCAGTTTTTTAAACGTCTGAGTGTTTTCTATCCACACAGACTAAGCAAATGCATATACTATATTCCTGGCATGAGTAGCAGGGCGCTGAAATGTTGCGCGATTTTTAACAGAATGTTCAAAAAAGTAGAGGGTCGACTGAAGAGGTTAATATTAGATTCATAGACCTGTTCAGTTCATTAGTATTAATATTAGATTCATAGACCTGTTCAGTTCATTAATATTAATATTAGATTCATAGACCTGTTCAGTTCATTACCATAGTATTAATATTAGATTCATAGACCTGTTCAGTTCATTAGTATTAATATTAGATTCATAGACCTGTTCAGTTCATTACCATAGTATTAATATTAGATTCATAGACCTGTTCAGTTCATTAGTATTAATATTAGATTCATAGACCTGTTCAGTTCATTACCATAGTATTACTATTAGATTCATAGACCTGTTCAGTTCATTACCATAGTATTAATATTAGATTCATAGACCTGTTCAGTTCATTAGTATTAATATTAGATTCATAGACCTGTTCAGTTCATTAGTATTAATATTAGATTCATAGACCTGTTCAGTTCATTAGTATTAATATTAGATTCATAGACCTGTTCAGTTCATTAGTATTAATATTAGATTCATAGACCTGTTCAGTTCATAACCATAGTATTAATATGAGATTCATAGACCTGTTCAGTTCATTACCATAGTATTAATATTAGATTCATAGACCTGTTCAGTTCATTACCATAGTATTAATATTAGATTCATAGACCTGTTCAGTTCATTAGTATTAATATTAGATTCATAGACCTGTTCAGTTCATTACCATAGTATTAATATTAGATTCATAGACCTGTTCAGTTCATTATTATTAATATTAGATTCATAGACCTGTTCAGTTCATTACCATATTATTAATATTAGATTCATAGACCTGTTCAGTTCATTAGTATTAATATTAGATTCATAGACCTGTTCAGTTCATTATTATTAATATTAGATTCATAGACCTGTTCAGTTCATTACCATAGTATTAATATTAGATTCATAGACCTGTTCAGTTCATTAGTATTAATATTAGATTCATAGACCTGTTCAGTTCATTACCATAGTATTAATATTAGATTCATAGACCTGTTCAGTTCATTAGTATTAATATTAGATTCATAGACCTGTTCAGTTCATTAGTATTAATATTAGATTCATAGACCTGTTCAGTTCATTACCATAGTATTAATATGAGATTAATTGATTGAAATTATGACCATCCTCAGTATTCTATTGCAGCAGGCTACTGGGCAACAGAAACACTTCTTACCTCAACATCTCCTTGATATTCATGTTAAATAAATTAATCTGTCAATTTGTACTAAGCAAACTGTTAAATCATCTTGCTATTCATGTTAAATAAATTAATCTGTCAATTTGTACTAAGCAAACTGTTAAATCATCTTGCCCACTGTAGGTCTGAATTGTATTCTTTTTCTTTTATTTAAACTTTATTTAACTAGGCAAGTCAGTTAATAACAAATGATTTATTACAACGACGGCCCGTCAGGGGCAGAACGACAGATTTGTACCTTGTCAGCTCTGGGATTCAAACCTGCAACCTTTTGGTTACTGCCCCAACACTCTAACCACTAGGCTACCTGCCGCCACAACGCTCTAACCACTAGGCTACCTGCCGCCCCAACGCTCTAACCACTAGGCTACCTGCCACCCCTCCACTCTAACCACTAGGCTACCTGCTGCCCCAACACTCTAACCACTAGGCTACCTGCCGCCCCAACGCTCTAACCACTAGGCTACCTGCCGCCCCAACCCTCTAACCACTAGGCTACCTGCCGCCCCAACGCTCTAACCACTAGGCTACCTGCCGCCCCAAAATAAGATGTAGGCCTATCAGGGGCTAGTTTTCAGGCCTTGTGGGCGGGTGTTGAGTGGTCATTGGGCTAGAGAACAAAGTAACTACATTAAACAACCTGACAGTTTGGACGTGTTTGTTAGTAAACTGTTTTATTTCTAAGAGATAATCAATACAATAATTTGTTGTCACTGTTGGATCTCTGTTTAGTTAAACCACAACCAACATGTTGGATCTCTGTTTAGTCTGTCTGTTTAGGTTGGATCAGTTGTCACTGTTTAACCACAACCAACATGTTGTATCTCTGTTTAGGGGTCAGTGTATCTCTGTTTAAGTGTGTTAACCATGTTGTATCTCTGTCTCTCTGGGGGAGAGAGAGGAGGGGGGCCCTGCCTCTAAAATGAGTCTCTCTGGGGAGAGAGAGGAGGGGGGCCCTGCCTCTAAAATGAGTCTCTCTGGGGAGAGAGAGGAGGGGGGCCCTGCCTCTAAAATGAGTCTCTCTGGGGAGAGAGAGGAGGGGGGCCCTGCCTCTAAAATGAGTCTCTCTGGGGAGAGAGAGGAGGGCACTGCCTCTAAAATGAGTCTCTCTGGGGAGAGAGAGGAGGGGGGCCCTGCCTCTAAAAGGAGTCTCTCTGGGGAACATGACACCAAATCTAAGAGGTGAGATGACAATATTGTTTAAGAATGTATATTCCAAATGTTTTTTTTATTCATAAATGATTTCTTATGGGTACATTCTATATAACTGTAACTATATACTACATTCTATATAACTGTAACTATATACTACATTCTATATAACTGTTCTAGATTTTAGATGTATGAAAATGTGTTTTTTTGCAAAGGTCTATTTATCCATTATTTAACAGGAATGTTGGTATCCTGTATATCTGACTGTGATATGTGGTTGTCTCACCTAGATATCTATATATCCATTATTTAACAGGAATGTTGGTATCCTGTATATCTGACTGTGATATGTGGTTGTCTCACCTAGATATCTATATATCCATTATTTAACAGGAATGTTGGTATCCTGTATATCTGACTGTGATATGTGGTTGTCTCACCTAGATATCTATATATCCATTATTTAACAGGAATGTTGGTATCCTGTATATCTGACTGTGATATGTGGTTGTCTCACCTAGATATCTATATATCCATTATTTATCAGGAATCTTGGTATCCTGTATATTAGACTCGCGTTCTAGGAAACTATGCAGTTTTTGTTTTTTTACGTGTTATTTCTTACATTAGTACCCCAGGTCATCTTAGGTTTCATTACATACAGTCGAGAAGAACTACTGAATATAAGATCAGCGTCAACTCACCATCAGTACGACCAAGAATATGTTTTCCGCGACGCGGATCCGGTGTTCTGCCTTACAAACAGGACAACGGAATGGATCGCATGCAGCGACCCAAGGAAACGACTCCGAAAAAGAGGGAAACGAGGCGGTGTTCTGGTCAGACTCCGAAAAAGGGCACATCGCGCACCACTCCCCAGCATTCTTCTCGCCAATGTCCAGTCTCTTGACAACAAGGTTGACGAAATCCGAGCAAGGGTAGCATTCCAGAGGGACATCAGAGACTGCAACGTTCTCTGCTTCACGGAAACATGGCTTACTGGGAAGACGCTATCCGATGCAGTGCAGCCAACGGGTTTGTCCACGCATCGCGCCGACAGAAACAAACATCTTTCTGGTAAGAAGAGTGGCGGGGGCGTATGCCTCATGACTAACGAGACATGGTGTGATGAAGGAAACATACAGGAACTCAAATCCTTCTGTTCACATGATTTAGAATTCCTCACAATCAAATGTAGACCGCATTATCTTCCAAGAGAATTCTCTTCGATTATAATCACAGCCGTATATATCCCCCCCCCAAGCAGACACATCGATGGCTCTGAACGAACTTTATTTAACTCTTTGCAAACTGGAAACCATTTATCCGGAGGTTGCATTCATTGTAGCTGGGGATTTTAACAAAGCTAATCTGAAAACAAGACTCCCTAAATTTTATCAGCATATCGATTAAGCAACCAGGGGTGGTAAAACCTTGGATCATTGTTACTCTAACTTCCGCGACGCATATAAGGCCCTGCCCCGCCCCCCTTTCGGAAAAGCTGACCACGACTCCATTTTGCTGATCCCTGCCTACAGGCAGAAACTAAAACAAGAGGCTCCCACGCTGAGGTCTGTCCAACGCTGGTCAGACCAAGCTGACTCCACACTCCAAGACTGCTTCCATCACGTGGACTGGGACATGTTTCGTATTGCGTCAGATGGAAATATTGACGAATACGCTGATTCGGTGTGCGAGTTCATTAGAACGTGCGTCGAAGATGTCGTTCCCATAGCAACGATAAAAACATTCCCAAACCAGAAACCGTGGATTGATGGCAGCATTCGCGTGAAACTGAAAGCGCGAACCACTGCTTTTAATCAGGGCAAGGTGTCTGGAAACATGTCCGAATATAGTACAGAGACAAAGTGGAATCTCAATTCAATGGCTCAGACACAAGAGGCATGTGGCAGGGTCTACAGTCAATCACGGACTACAAGAAGAAACCCAGCCCAGTCACGGACCAGGATGTCTTGCTCCCAGGCAGACTAAATAACTTTTTGCCCGCTTTGAGGACAATACAGTGCCACTGACACGGCCTGCAACGAAAACATGCGGTCTCTCCTTCACTGCAGCCGAGGTGAGTAAGACATTTAAACGTGTTAACCCTCGCAAGGCTGCAGGCCCAGACGGCATCCCCAGCCGCGCCCTCAGAGCATGCGCAGACCAGCTGGCCGGTGTGTTTACGGACATATTCAATCAATCCCTATACCAGTCTGCTGTTCCCACATGCTTCAAGAGGGCCACCATTGTTCCTGTTCCCAAGAAAGCTAAGGTAACTGAGCTAAACGACTACCGCCCGTAGCACTCACTTCCGTCATCATGAAGTGCTTTGAGAGACTAGTCAAGGACCATATCACCTCCACCCTACCTGACACCCTAGACCCACTCCAATTTGCTTACCGCCCAAATAGGTCCACAGACGATGCAATCTCAACCACACTGCACACTGCCCTAACCCACCTGGACAAGAGGAATACCTATGTGAGAATGCTGTTCATCGACTACAGCTCGGCATTCAACACCATAGTACCCTCCAAGCTCGTCATCAAGCTCGAGACCCTGGGTCTCGACCCCGCCCTGTGCAACTGGGTACTGGACTTCCTGACGGGCCGCCCCCAGGTGGTGAGGGTAGGCAACAACATCTCCTCCCCGCTGATCCTCAACACGGGGGCCCCACAAGGGTGCGTTCTGAGCCCTCTCCTGTACTCCCTGTTCACCCACGACTGCGTGGCCACGCACGCCTCCAACTCAATCATCAAGTTTGCGGACGACACAACAGTGGTAGGCTTGATTACCAACAACGACGAGACGGCCTACAGGGAGGAGGTGAGGGCCCTCGGAGTGTGGTGTCAGGAAAATAACCTCACACTCAACGTCAACAAAACTAAGGAGATGATTGTGGACTTCAGGAAACAGCAGAGGGAACACCCCCTATCCACATCGATGGAACAGTAGTGGAGAGGGTAGCAAGTTTTAAGTTCCTCGGCATACACATCACAGACAAACTGAATTGGTCCACTCACACTGACAGCGTCGTGAAGAAGGCGCAGCAGCGCCTCTTCAACCTCAGGAGGCTGAAGAAATTCGGCTTGTCACCAAAAGCACTCACAAACTTCTACAGATGCACAATCGAGAGCATCCTGGCGGGCTGTATCACCGCCTGGTACGGCAACTGCTCCGCCCTCAACCGTAAGGCTCTCCAGAGGGTAGTGAGGTCTGCACAACGCATCACCGGGGGCAAACTACCTGCCCTCCAGGACACCTACACCACCCGATGTTACAGGAAGGCCATAAAGATCATCAAGGACATCAACCACCCGAACCACTGCCTGTTCACCCCGCTATCATCCA